>NC_044363.1:19997641-20295686 GCF_007364275.1 Archocentrus centrarchus
AACTAGTTCGAACTGAACTGACCAGAACTGAGAACTGATTGAATTATTATCCTTTTTGGACTGAGTCAAACTGAAGCTTTTCACTGAACTGAGTACCTGAATTTACATTTTGACTTGAACTTGAATTTAAAGTGCCATACTTTGATTTTCATATGTTTATGTGTCTGAATGTGATTTGAATAGTTGTGGTCCACTTTGATTTAATTGTGTTTGAAGGTATTTTCTTACCTCTAAAAGAAAGGAGATTGAGTTAACTCAGGAAGAAAAATAGGAATCTTAAAATAGATGCAACCTAGGAAAAAAAGACTGGTTTAACTAACTCAAATTAGTCTTATTAAAATAAGCTAGGTAAACTAAAGAGCAAAAAGAAAGAGTGACATACTCTTTATTTTTTTCCTTTCAATTATATTTGCCTCCTTATTAAGAACCTGCAGGGTAATTTTTGTTTTATGTATTGTATTTTATGTGTGTGTTTTTGCATTCAGTAAATTGCCGGCCTGTTCCACTTAAAGCAGCGGTCTCTGGTGGTGTTATTCTTGCCCCACTCCTTAGAGCCTAGAACTGGTCCAGTGGCGCAGTTAGCGGTGTGACACCGGTGCTACAAACGTGGCGAGCCAGCCAGGAGTGGCTTAAAGCATTTAAACTAGAAACCAGAGACCGTATAATATTGTTATCAGAAAAAAAAAAAAGAAAAAATGGATGTCGTTCAAACCAGTAGTGTAAAAATCCCTAACTCAGTCATAGTTAGCGGCATGACCGATACAGAAACTGATGACGAACTAAGTGACTTCCTGAAACAATATGGTTCCATTCAAAGAGTAATCCCAGTGGATCTCACTGAACCAGATTCAGCCAAACAGGTTATCGTAGAGTATGTGTATGGTACAGCTGTGCAATCTCTCTTACCTTCATTGCCATACAGGCTTAACAGTAAGACTAAGACTGACGTCACCTACCACATCAGAGCCCTAGCTAATGTTTACACACCTGTAGCTAGCAAGACAGCTACACAGACTTACCTTTCAGAGTTAAAGGACATTGCAAAACAGACTGGTAAAGACTTTGCAGCTGTCCTCAGAGAGGAGCTCTCCCTCATCAGTGAGACTGTTGATCTAGATCACTCAGAGTCCCAAGATGAAGATGCAGAGCAGAACTCACCTGATACCCCAGAGCAACATGCTCCGAAAATGCTGCGCAGGTAAGCTCCCTGCCCAGTATGACCCCACAGCAGCATGTTCAACATCATTGGTCCCCACCGTCGACATCATCTAAGGAAAAGACACTGCCTGCTCTGAAACTTTCTGACGTCAATCCACCTGACATACAAAAAGTAGTTGTTGAGCACATAGTGAGAAATGAAGACTCTGCTCTGCAGGTGCACACTTCCTTGAGACTCAGACCCTTCTCTGGGCGTGTCCCATCCCAACAGTGAAGTGGATTATGAGACATGGCGCTCCAATGTGGAACTTCTTCTTAAAGACACAACACAGTCTGATATTTACAAGTCACGAAAGCTTCTTGAAAGTCTCTTATCACCCGCCATTGATATTGTGAAGCACCTGACACCTGATTCTCCTCTTAGTGTGTACTTAGAGATCTTAGACTCTGCTTTCAGCACAGTCGAAGATGGAGACGACCTCTTTGCAAAGTATCTCAACACAATGCAGGATAATGGTGAGAAACCCTCAGCTTATCTACAACGGCTGCAGGTGATGCTGAGCACCACCCTCAGAAGGGGAGGTGTAACTGCAAGCGACCTTGACCGGCATCTTCTTAAGCAGTTTGTCAGGGGCTGCTGGGATAACATCTTGATAGCTGAACTCCAGCTAGAACAGAAGAAGCAGGATCCACCTACCTTTGCTGAACTTCTCCTGTTACTCCGCACAGCAGAAGATAAACGTTCTTCCAAAGCTTCACGCATGAAACAGCACTTCAATGTTTCAAAGCCAAGAGTGTCTTCTCATTATCAAGGTGTTTATGTGCAGGGTGAAGAAGACTGCAGCTCATCTCAGCCAGCTCCTGATCACAGGTCTGAAATCCAAGACTTAAAGAAACAAATAGCTGATCTACAGTCCCAGCTCACACGTATCACACAGAAAGACAGTAGAAAAGCTAAATCAGCTACCAGACCACTAGCTCCCCCAACAGCTAACACACATTCCCCAGCTATCACTCACACATCTCAAAGGCTGCAGCCCCACAGCCGAGGTGCAAACAACAGCACAAGCAATAGACCAAGGCCCTGGTATTGCTTTAGATGTGGAGAGGATGGGCACATTAAGCCTCAGTGTGAAAGTGAGCCAAACCCATCTCTTGTGGCTGAGAAGAGGAAGCTGCTAAAAGAAAAGCAGTTAGCATGGGACAGTCAACATGGCACTTCAAAGCCTGATCCTTTAAACTAGACCCAGTTCCGGTTGTGGGACAAACGGGGACTGGAGCACAGGCAAAGTGTCCCAGAAAGGAGTTTTACAGAGCCCATGTGTACTCTCACACACAAAGACAGTCAGTGACTTTGCCAAAAGGTCTGATTGGAGCCAAGTGCACCGCACAAGTGACCATAGCTGACAAAGACTGTAGTTGCTTGTTGGATTCAGGATCCCAAGTAACAACGATCCCCAACTCTTTCTATCTAGAGAACCTGTCTCACTTGCCTCTCAATTCCTTGAACGACTTGCTTGAAGTGGAAGGAGCCAACGGTCAAAGCGTCCCTTACCTTGGCTATGTTGAGGCCACCATCAGATTCCCAAAGAGCTTGCTTGGAGTCGACATCGAGGTACCTACGCTGGTCTTGGTTGTACCTGACATGCTCCACATTGTCATCAGTGCTTATAGGCACAAATACTTTGGATGTTCTCTATGAAAAGTATGCAGAGATCGCACCTCAGAACTTTGAGTCTCTTCCTTATGGCTACAAAGTCGTCTTAAAGACCCTTGAAATCCGGAAAAAACAGTCTGTTGATTCCAGCCTGGGAGTGGTGAGGCTTCATAGTAGGGACCTCGAGACCATTTCAGCTGGACAGACTAAGGTCCTTCAAGGATCAGTGAGCTGCACAACATCTGGTGTTGGAAAGTGGGTGATGGTGGAGTCACCAAAGTCATCGTCCCTGCCTGGTGGCATCCTGGTGACAGATAGCCTGGTAAGTCTACCACCAAAGCCATCACGCTGCATACCAGTCATACTCAGAAACGAGTCACAGCATGACGTCACCTGCCCCCAAAAGCTGTGATAGCAGAGATACACGCTGTCAAGAGTGTTCAACCTGTCAAGACCCCTGACTCAGACTCTCCTACAAAATCTGACAAAAAACCAAATCTCGACTTTGACTTTACTGATTCTCCTGTACCCAACGAGTGGAAGGAGAGGATAAAAGAGAAGTTGAATTCCATGCCAGAGGTGTTTGCAATGCACGAGCTTGACTTTGGCCGTACTGACAAAATCAAACACCATATAACTCTCGGTGACGAGACACCATTCAAACACAGGCCAAGACCTATACATCCGCAGGACATAGAAGCTGTGCGTACCCATCTCCAGCAACTCCTCGATGCAGAAGTCATCCGTGAATCAGAGTCACCTTTCTCCTCGCCGATCGTAGTCGTCAGGAAAAGGAATGGCGATGTCAGACTCTGCATAGATTACAGAAAATTGAATGCACAAACGGTAAAGGATTCATATGCCTTACCTAATCTGGAAGAGTCCTTCTCAGCATTGACCGGGTCCAGGTGGTTCTCGGTGCTCGATCTCAAATCGGGCTTCTATCAAATAGAGATGGAGGAGGCAGACAAACACAAAACCGCATTCGTCTGCCCTCTAGGATTCTTCGAGTTCAACAGAATGCCTCAGGGGATAACCAACGCCCCTAGCACGTTCCAGAGACTCATGGAGCGTTGTATGGGAGAGTTGAACTTGAAGCAAGTCCTAGTTTTTCTGGATGACCTCATCGTCTTCTCCTCTACATTGGAGGAGCACGAGGAGAGGTTGATGCACGTGCTCAACCGATTGAAAGAGTTTGGCTTGAAACTGTCACCAGGGAAATGCAAGTTCTACCAAACTTCTGTAAAGTACCTCGGGCACATTGTGTCTCAAAAGGGCATTGAGACCGATCCTGACAAATTAGCAGCACTAAAAACCTGGCCAAAACCAAACAACTTGAAGGAGCTAAGAATCTTCCTGGGTTTCTGCGGTTACTACCGCCGGTTCATTAAAGACTATTCTAAGATCGTGAAGCCACTTAACGAGCTCACTGCTGGCTATCCACCACTAAGAAAGCACGCTAAAACCACAGTGAACCCTGAGAAGTATTTCAATCCAAAGGACGTCTTTGGTGACAGATGGACACCTGCTTGCCAAACAGCGTTCGACACTATAATCGAAAAGCTGACAACCGCACCCATCCTCGGGTTTGCTGACCCTAAGCTCTCCTACATTTTACATACAGATGCAAGCACGTCGGGCCTCGGCGCTGCTCTCTACCAGGAGCAACAGGGACAGAAGCGCGTCATTGCTTATGCGAGCCGAGGTCTGTCGAGGTGTGAGTCCAGGTATCCCGCTCACAAATTAGAATTTCTCGCCCTTAAATGGGCAGTAACAGAGAAATTCCAGGATTACCTGTACGGAAACACATTCCTTGCTGTCACAGATAGCAATCCATTAACATACATTCTTACCTCAGCTAAGCTCGACGCCACGAGCTACAGATGGTTGGCCGCTCTGTCGACGTTCGATTTCCAGCTACAGTACAGAGCCGGTAAGCAGAACCAGGACGCGGACGGACTGTCCAGACGTCCTCACGCAGAGTACCTGATGACACATCATCACAAAAAGAGTTGGAGAGAATACAACAATTCACAAAAAGACACTTGTCAGAAGCTGATTATGCACACCTGAATGAAAGCACCATCAAAGCCATCTGTGAGAAGCATTTGGTCCATGAAGTAATCAACAATCACCCTGGGGAAACATCACCCAGCACCACCTTGGTTGTGTCACTTGCCCACCACCCAAAGGCTCTCCCTCAAAGCTTTGAAGAGGAGGATCAGCTTGGTGGCTTACCTGTCATTCCACCATTAGCACCAGCTGAACTAAGAGACAAACAAAATGCTGATCCCTGCATTGGTGAAGTCATCAGGCAAGTGGAGTCAGGAGAGAAACCTCCACCCTCCTTGGGAAAGAACTTCCTGAGCTTGGTCTCTTATTGAGGGAGTGGAAAAACTGGAGGTCTCAAATGGTGTTTTGTATCGCAGGCGACAAGAGGGTGCTCAGACTCACTACCAGCTTGTACTCCCTGAAGCCCTGAGATCCGTAGTCCTCGAGAGCCTCCACGACGACATGGGCCATATGGGCACAGAGCGCACGCTAGATCTTGTCCGGAAGCGATTCTATTGGCCCAAAATGTCAACTGAGGTGGAAAATAAAGTCAGAAACTGCAACCGTTGCATACGACGTAAGACCATGCCCGAGAAAGCGGCACCACTCATCAACATCGTGGCTACAAGACCACTTGAACTCGTGTGCATGGATTTTCTCAGTGTGGAGCCGGACTCAAGTAACACAAAAGACATTTTGGTCATTACCGACCATTTTACGAAATATGCAGTGGCAGTCCCCACCCCAAATCAGAAAGCCAGGACAGTGGCCAAGACCCTGTGGGACCACTTTTTCGTTCATTATGGCATTCCTGAAAGACTCCACAGTGACCAAGGTCCTGACTTTGAGTCTCAAACAATAAAAGAACTGTGTGAGCTCATTGGCACTCAAAAGATAAGAACCACGCCTTACCATCCGAGAGGGAACCCTGTAGAACGCTTCAACAGGACCCTGCTCAACATGTTGGGCACCCTTGAAAACCAGAAGAAGAGTCACTGGCGTGAGTATGTCAGGCCGTTAGTACACGCTTATAATTGTACTAAGAACGAGACAACCGGCTTTACCCCCTACGAGTTAATGTTCGGGCGTCAGCCGAGACTGCCAGTTGACCTAGCCTTTGGCCTACCAGTCAATCATCAGCCAGGCTCTCACTCGCAATATGTCCGCAACCTGAAATCTCAACTTGAAGACAGTTACAGAGTAGCAACTGAGAATGCTAAAAAGACAGCCAATCGCAACAAAGCAAGGTTTGACAAGCATGTTGTTGACTCCACCTTGAAAGAAGGCGACAGAGTCTTGGTTCGAAATGTCCGTCTCAGAGGCAAGCACAAGTTAGCTGACAGGTGGGAGTCCGACGTGTATGTTGTCCTGAGACAGTCCGGAGACATCCCAGTGTATGTTGTGAAACCTGAGACAAGAGATGGTCGCAAAGAACTCTTCATCGTGACCTCCTGCTGCCATGTGGTTTCCTTCCTGCGACCCCGGTCGAAAGCGAAACTAACCCACCAAAAGCAGTAAGGCGACCAAGAACTCGACAACATTCTAAAAATGACACATCAAATGGAGCTGATGGGGATGAATCCCAATCTGATTCTGAGGGATATCACTATCGCAGAAACCTAAGAGTGGAAACACTAGGTTTCAACCTGACTTCAGAACCTACGGAATACTTACCTGAAAGGAATGAACCAGAACCTGACTTGACTGCTGTTGAGCAAGATCCTTCAGACGTAGCCAAAGCTTTCCCTGAAGATCCTCCAGTAGAAACTTATGATTTAGGCTTACCTGATACTGAAGAGAAAGACCTACCTGATCCTGAAGAGAGAAACTCAATCGCTGAACAGGAAATTGGAAGCCTACCTGAGAAAGACCTGGATAATGTCCATCCTTCTACTCAACCTGCTCAGGAGAGCAAGAAAACACAAGCGATCTGGGTCAAACGGACAACCAAAATGAAAGTGACTGTTCGGGAAGACCTGTCAGAGACAGAAAACCGACTAAAAGACTGACTTATCCTGAGCTAGGAAACCCGTTGGTTACAATAGTTCAGTCTTATTTCAAACCTTGAGTGATGTGTTTACAGATTCTCTTGAAGAACCTAGCTTTCCAAAAACTCCTAGAGTTATGACAGTATAAATTCAAAATGCACAGGGACGTGCATTAGGTAAAGAGGGGAGGATGTAACCCATGTTAAAATCTGACATAAAAAAGAATAAACAGTTGATTAAAAGTCTGCAGACAGAAAATAACGTCACTGCCCCTTTAAGGAACTAGCGTTACAGACGCAGCACCTGAGTGACGCTGCAGTACACAGACCGGAGGGAGAGAGCAGAGGAGGAGTCGGAGAGAAGAGCGGTGATTAATTAACAAAAAAGTTAATATTATGGTGAAAAAAACATAATCTACCTGGTCGGGAACTGACGGGGATTTTATGAGAACTAAGCTACATCGGGTTTGGTGAGTTTTATGTTATTTTCCTGCATTTTCACCGTGTCGTACTTTTTCTTTTGGCGGAGGGCTAATGCTAAAAAAATGTAGCCGTTACAAAGAAATGCTCTGTCATAAACTGTTACCTGATTAATATATTGGGTTTATGAAGAAGAGTTTATTTGTATAATTTGAGGATTTAAAAAGAGTTTTATTGTGTTTGTGACCTGTTACACAGGTCAGGTTTTTTGCTTGGTTGGAAGCTCGGTCGGAGCGAGGATTGGTTTGCCGTGTGCGGCGTGCACATTCACAGACGGGATTCAAGATGGCGAGCCAGACCCAGACCTTCAATTCATCTTCTCCATCGCATTAGGGAGGGATTCTCCTGCGTGTGGTAATTCGCTGCCGGAGCGGTAGGAATATCAGGAACTAGTTCGAACTGAACTGACCAGAACTGAGAACTGATTGAATTATTATCCTTTTTGGACTGAGTCAAACTGAAGCTTTTCACTGAACTGAGTACCTGAATTTACATTTTGACTTGAACTTGAATTTAAAGTGCCATACTTTGATTTTCATATGTTTATGTGTCTGAATGTGATTTGAATAGTTGTGGTCCACTTTGATTTAATTGTGTTTGAAGGTATTTTTCACCTCTAAAAGAAAGGAGATTGAGTTAACTCAGGAAGAAAAATAGGAATCTTAAAATAGATGCAACCTAGGAAAAAAAGACTGGTTTAACTAACTCAAATTAGTCTTATTAAAATAAGCTAGGTAAACTAAAGAGCAAAAGAAAGAGTGACATACTCTTTATTTTTTTCCTTTTCAATTATATTTGCCTCCTTATTAAGAACCTGCAGGGTAATTTTTGTTTTATGTATTGTATTTTATGTGTGTGTTTTTGCATTCAGTAAATTGCCGGCCTGTTCCACTTAAAGCAGCGGTCTCTGGTGGTGTTATTCTTGCTCCCCACTCCTTAGAGCCTAGAACTGGTCCAGTGGCGCAGTTAGCGGTGTGACACCGGTGCTACACAAGTGTCTTGAAATGAACTGAATGACGGACTCATTGTTGAGTTTTGAGCTTTTTCAGTGTGTTTTCAATGTGTGTGTGACTCTTATGCTGTTTTCTTTACTTTGCAGCACTTTTTCAGGCAGCACTGCCCTCATGCGTCAGGATACACAGTGTACAGTCAAACTCAACAATCTCAGCTGAAGACTTGAAAGCTTTCAGAGCTGTTGAGCACCAAAGCAGATTGTTTTCACCTGTTTCTGCGCTGAAGTCGTCTCTCTGAAGACATTTTAATAAATGGAGAACAATGTTTACTTTTTGATGAATGTAAAACTTTTAAAACACTAAAACAAAATTCCAATAAATTCAGATCTGCAAATAGCTACAGTGATATGTTTTATTCAAGAGAATCAAGCAGTGATAATTCAAGATTAAACTCCAAACATGACCATACAGAATAATTTGCTCTTCATAGCAGCTACAGTGCCTACATATTTAAATGGTTGCTGGTTAACATCTATTCTGCCACAGGTTTATTTTTATCTGCTGAATGCAAATGTTCATGATTTCTGGCTGGGCCACCAAGAGAAGAGGAAATGCAGCCTGAAACTTTGAGCTGAAACTCTTCTGTGTAGTCTTGTTTTTTGGTCATCAGCACACAGCAGAGAGCTAACAAGGAATCCAGACAAAGACACCATCTGTTTGACTCTCTTCCTACAACATCACATACAGATGTGTTTTTCTTCTTACTGCAACTACAAAACAGGCCATTAATATCTTATAACACATAACTCCAAAGTATAATCACTGGTTTGTAACCAGCAGAGGAGCCATTAAACCATTAGTTTTATTGATACTAATTTATGTGTTACACTGGCTGTTACAGAAATGGTTCCTCCACCTGTGAGAATGATGTCAGTGTTTGGCTTCAACCTGTATGCTGGACTCCAGGGTGACTGGATTTGGTCTCTGTGATGAAAACAGCTGCAGAACATCTCAGAAGTCATAAAGTCAGCATCATCTTCACTGACAAATCAACTGTTGTCTGCAGTGGCAACAACCATGTTAGCACAAATAATGTTTCCGAAAGTCTAACAATGTGTAAGTATTAGTAATAAAGTTTGTGTTTGATCATTTTATTGAACCCGCTTTATTGATTCATTTATTTATCATGATAACATTACTCAATGCTTTTCAGCAGACAATAATTTTAAGGGATTTTTAGACTTCAAATCACAAAGGATCACAAATACTCCTTGAACTATTGATCATTATTGTATCTTTTGTACTCATGTATAGATGTATAATCAATCAATATCTATAAGTGTCCCAGGATGAGTCGCGTAAAGGGCTTCATTACCACTGGTGTCAGGGTCACTGGCTGAAAGTCACTGAGGGACCTGATTGGCTGATTGTTTTGGCACAGGGATGATTGTTGCTGACTTGAGGCAGGTGGGGATGGAGGCCTGCTCCAGGGAGATGTTGAATAGGTCTGTGAGCACTGCTGTCTGCGCTCCTGTGCAGAGCTCCAGAACCCGTCCCGGTACTCCGTCAGGTCCGGTAGCCTTTTTGGGGTTGATGTGCTGCAGGGTCCATCTCACCTCATGGGGGCTCAGCATCAGTGGTGAGGGTCCCTGCTGTGCCCGCATGTTTTGTAGCACAATCAAACCTGGCAACGAAGCAGTTCAGGTCATCTGGGTGGATAGAGTGGGTGGAGCTGCTGTGAGATGGCTGATGAGATGGTCTTCTCATCGTCTTCTATACTGTGTTCCACTACTCTTAAATTGCTTCCTAAGGTATGAAGGTTACTGAGTTTTGGGAGCATCAGGAAGGGGAAAATGTGAGGAGAGGTTGGTAGGTAGGTCTATGGGAGCTGGGAGAGAGCTCTAGGTATGTCAGTTTAGTGAGACTGTAGCCTGTATGTCACTGTAAAGCTATTATTGGGCTGAATAGGTTGGGTAGTTGTGACTGAGTAAGTAAACTGTGACCAAACTGTGGTTTATGGTATATTATTCCTGTACATTTACTTGAAGTTTCTGAAATGTTTCAGAAACATTGTGTGGATCCTCGCTCTTATGGAGGGGGGTGTGACACACGGTGAGGGCTCAGAGCTGCTTCCTCATTGGAGAGAAGTCATGAGAGGAGTGGGCTGCAGCTGTGCTGGCTGATTGGCCTCTGATATTTAGGCTGCCAGCATCAGTCTTGGGACCTCCTTGGCCTTTGGTTTGGGGTTGTGTGTTTCTTTGAATCATTACACAGCACACATCCAGACACTGCACACACTACTGACTTACACAGCTTTGGTTATGTTAGCTCTGTTAAATAATCATTCTGTTTAACTGTCATGTGTGGCCTCCTCCAGTTTTGTCCCAGCCTGTCACAGGGGTAACACAGAGAGACAGACAACCATTCACACTCACATACACACAGCGGTGCTAACCACCACACTACCACGCTGCCCAAGTTGTACAACCAATTTGCAAAATGATTATTAATACTTTTGTTTTTAATAAATACCTACAATCCAGTAAAACTGCAAACAACAGACATGTTGGTAATGTTTTAGAGTTAATTCAGTCATATTGTAGATAACACACCACAGCATCCTCTAATATTAGGATGTGTTTTTTTTTTCTTGTGTTTTTTTTTTTTTTTTTTTTTTTACAGGTATAGAATTATACTCTATTTAATTAAGTCTCATTTGTTTTTTTTGTTAACTGGAGTGTTTAAAACTTTCTTAATCTAAATTGAGACCATATGGAAGTCTCTGTGATCCTGTGCTGTTATCTGTAATGTAGTATAAAGGCCGTCGCCACTGTGGTTTCCCCAATACACACAGTCAGACACCGTTGTCACAGTTTGCTTTAGTGTTTTATTCTGCTCGACTATTTGTGTGTGAAAGGGAAGGAAGCACAGAGAGGCCATTTAGAAGAAGAAGTTTTAGAAAAAACTCTTATCTACACTAAATGTAGCTTCTGTTTGTTCTGCATTTCTTATTTGTTCAAAGTTAAACTCTGAGTTCAGTTGTGGGTCTGAGTGCAGCAGGGCTGGATGTGACCATGGGGCACTCTTTGCTCTGCATGATGGGGTTTTTCTGTAAGTTCACTTCTGACATTGTTTGAATGGCACCGATTAATGAAAATGTTTCTCATCTGTGAGAATTACAGTGTATCACTGCTTTAACCTGTTTACCTGAGAGCTTGAACAAAGCATACTTGTGATTTTTGTGATGGTTTAAACAAAATGTTTGATACACTGCTGCTTTCTGCATCACCTACAGTTACACACTGTGTTACAGTTGTTTTAGATTTTATTAAATGTAGTTTTATTCATTATTTCAGTGCTCAGTACAGTCATCTATGGAAATGATGAAGGTGAGAAATATTTTTTTCTTCCATATATGTATCATTTTTGTGTATATTTTGTGAATTTCCTGATTGTTTTCACCTGTTTCTAATTCCCAATAATGTGTAAATAGTCCTACTGTATCTTTTCTTTTTCTTTGTCAAAGCATCTGTGTGCACTAATTTGTGTCCTGCTTCTTTGCTTCTTTACATTTTTCCTTTTTTTTATTTTAGCCTGATCAGCTACCAGAGCTCGCTTTTATTTAAGTCATTTTGCCTCCTGCATTTGGGTTCTCACCTTCAGGATTTATTAGAGGCTTATATATAAAATAAAGACATTACCTGTTTTGCAAGTATCTTTATGAGTCTGCGTTATTGTACCAACATTATTATCAATCCAGTCATTTTGCCCACGTAGAATATCTTTATAGAGCTGTGATGTTGTATTTGTTGTAATTTCTGCAGGCATTTTGTGTTTGTGTGTTGATGTTCAGTCTTAGTTTAGTTTTGTGCACACTTGGTTGTTTTCAGTCACTCTGCTGGTTTAATTTAAATAACAGCAAATTACTTGGTTTCATTTGATTAATAAAAACAAAACTTTTTATTGTTGATTTTCAAGTCAAATTGTCACTCGGATGTGACAACAATTAACAAGAGCAATAAAAACCAGGATAGCTTTATAATGATTTAATATTTCTATTTTTATGTGATCAGCTCCTCCTAAGCCCACTGTGACCCTACAACCACCCAGGACTCAGATATTCAGCGGCGAGACAGTCACTGTCAGATGTGAGATTCAGAAAGGTGAAGGAGGTCAGTGGATGTGTGAATGGAGACCAGCCAAGTTAAACACACCTCCAACATCCAATGAATACACGATCAGCAGAGCTACTGAGTCTGACAGTGGAGGATACAGCTGCCAGTGCAGAATTCGCCTTTTCTGGACAGACTGGAGTGAAACCATCACACTGAGAGTATTACGTAAGTTGGACATTTCACTCATTTTAATTTATATTGCACAAACTTGACTACACAGCAGGGCTGCCCCAGGCCTTGAAGGAGCTCGAAACAAAATTTGATATGGGGCCCCTCCTCGTAGCACTTCAGTGTCACCTGAGCCTTTATGAATGCTGGAAGGGTGAAGTTGAATATTAATTTTTGGGATGCATTGCTGCACGGGGGTAGGTAGGGTGGGGGGTGGGGGGTGGGCATTTTCTGTATTTAACAGCTGAGCATATGATATGGCTGTGATTAGGCGCCCCTGTGCCCCTTCACCTCCCCTACACACACACACACACACACACACACACACACACACACACACACACACACACACACACACACACACACACACACACACACACACACACACACACACAGTGAGGCGCTGCGTGGCATTCCCAGCTAAAAACTGCTAGAGTGGAAAAAGTGATTTTATATAAATCCACAAGGCTTTTAAATAAACTTACAAACATGAAAATTAAGGTAATTTTATCCATCACTTCAGTTTGTTTTATTTAGTTTTCCAAACCCACAATACAGTTCCAGTTTGTTACTGATTTTTCCTTTTAATCACCTTTTTATTTAAGTTAACGAAAATGTTTTTTTTTCAATTTCAGTTTTCCTTGTTTTGTTCATTTTTTGTTAAAGATAATAAGCTTGTTTGTGTTCAGCAGTTTTTCAAAGAACATTTTATCAAAATCCAGTTGGACAAACATCCAAACAGCGACTGACACATAAAATCAGAAATAAACAGGATTTTACAGACATGATTGTATCTTTAATTCAGCTGAAAGGATCCACAAATGTGAGTGTTTCATATCATAACAACACAAACAGTAACACATTTATGGCTTCAAGCTATGAAAATATCTTATAAACCTGATTTTGACTCAAACAGAATTAATGAAACTCTCTTTAAGTTTTTTAGATTTATATTAAAATGAATTATCTGAACCTTTTCTTTTTTTTAGGTCACATCTATGAATCAATCACACATGTGGATGACACTATAAATGGTACAGTATATGTTTGGAAAAGCACAATGCAGTTAGAGTTGAAACTTTCACGTGATGTGTTTACTGTTGTGTTACTAAAAATCTGCACATTTCAGGAGCAGATGAACCCAAAGAAGTCACATACTCTCTTACTGAGCTTAAAAACTTTGGAAATAAGCGTGAGTACACAAAACACTTGCAATGCAAACAAACAAACAAACATGGTTCAGAAATATTTTATTATTGCTTCAAAAAGCATGAATTCTTTTCTTTCTTTCATCTGATCATGTTAACAGGGGAGCATCATGAACCAGATAGTGTTTACTCTGAGGTGGGAGCTGCAGGTCGCAACAGCCTCATTCAGTGTTTGTACTGAAATGTGTCATTTCATTATACTGCAGGTAATTATTGGTCAACATGGAGTTTAGTTACTCACTTACCAAGCTTAGATACTACATGCTACCACTACACATCAACAGAGTTCAATCTTATTCACATCGAGGGCCATTCAGAGTTTTGAGTACGTTTGTCTGCTTTATACTCAGTATGATACTGTATATTGTCCATCTATATGTGAGGGGTGGAACCTGGGTCTACACACTGCACCTTGGAGGCAGCGCTTTTCCATTTATAAGTGCAGGTGCAGATCATCAGGGCGGCTTTTTGCTGTTTGTGTGGAGCTCCCTGGCATTGGTGTTTGACCCTTTTGACTGACGTACTGTCATGGCCTGGGCTGTTGCCCAACGCTTTCTGTTTTTTGTTCTTTGATATCGTGTTTAATGTATTATGTTGTGTTTCCTAGTTTGGTTCTAGTTTGTGTTCCTGGTTTACAGTTAAGTTGTGGATTAGTCTGTGTGTCAGGTTCAGTAGGAGTTTTGTATTAGTGCGATTGTGTTCACCTGTTCTCCCCGGATGTTTCCCTTTGTCTCAGTACCTGGTGTGTATATATTGTTTGTGTTCTTGTTGGTTCTTTGTTGCGTCGTTATCAGGAGCTTCCCCGTGGTGTGTCTGTCTGTTTTGTATGATGCCTTTGGTTCAGCTCAGGAAGAAGATTTTGTCCTTTGCTTCTGTTCTCTGTAATAAAGCAGTCTAAGCTCTGTGTCTGTTTCTGGAGTGCTGCGTTTGTGTCCAACCCTGCCTGCCTCGCTGCTCGCTGTGACACGTGGGTCATGGAGAGAATGCTTCTCTTGGGTTAATGTGGAAATTGGTCCTAAGTGTTGTTTAACTCATAGGAGAAAGCATTGCTTCCTTCCTTTGGTGAACCCCGCTGATTCTTCCTGTGATTCCTGTCAGTGTGGGGCTCTGAGTTGGAGGCAGATGGACAGGCTGCTGCTTTGTGGGTGTGGATTTTGGCAGGTCAAGACTAAGCCATTAAAAGTTTGATTATTTGTGTAAAATTATTTGATTTTAATCTGTCAGTTTAAAGCTGAAGACTTTGTTATTGTGATTTTTTTTTTTTAATCTATTTGCCAGTGCTGGTTTATGCAGGTTGTGGGTAGAGAGATTAATTTATTGAGCCTAATGCTGTTTGAAAGCACTATTTGGTGTTGAGTGAGTGTGTGTTAGGTTTGTTGTTTATTGCGTCTGCTGCGGATTAACTGCGAGGTGTGCATTTGTGCGCACCTGCTCCACCAGCTTGGTGCCATAGCGCAACATGCATGTGGGCAAAAGAAATAGACTCCTCATGTTTTTACTCTGTAGTCGTTTCTCTTGACAATTCTGAACCTTTTATTTAGAAGTTTTTCTTACATCTTTTCACTTTTATCTTATACAAGAAGTGATGCAGTCATTTAGATTGTTTGGGGGGTTATTTAAGTGTTTGGCATGATACTGTTGTTGTCTGTTGTCGTCTTTCAAAGACACGCTGGAGAAGGTGAACAGATTGAATGAGTGATTTGTAAAACACAGCAGGTCAGAATGTTTGCAAAGAACAATGAAAACTCAAATCGGCTTCGAGGGTTTGGGTTCAGTCTCCTCCTCAGATTACAGGTTAATCCCACCACCAGGTTTGTTGGGATGCCTTTAATTCTGCCAGCATGCAGGATGAGTCTTCAAATTATTAAACAGCTAACATCCTGAAACTTTGTGTCTTTTTGTGGTTGTCTTACAGGTCAGTGAGGAGAGCTGCAGCAGCAAAGCCAAAAAGCTTTTTATGAAGCCATTGTTCCTCTGCTCCCCAAATATCAGACATGCTCAGTTTTTGTGAAGGTGATATTAAATAATATGATATGCACAGAGGTGTATTCCTATTTCAAATCCATGCTCTCTATATCCAGCTATTTTATATGCATGGTTGTGTCATGGTCCTGGGTCGTATGCCCAGCATTTTGTGTTCTTGCCCTTGTGGTTCTGTTTCATTCTAAGTTTAGTTACTGTTTAGACTTTTAGTTTGTATATTCTGTATTTATATATTCTGTATTTATATTTAATTCCTGTTCTCCGGTGTCTGCTTGGTCCCTCTGTGCCTTTCCTCTTGTCTTATGTTTTGTTCCCAGTGTTCTGACAAGTTTGCGTCTCTGTCCCTGTACTTATTTGTTTCCTGTTTTACTTTGTCAGTCCTTATTGTAGGATCTTTACCTTAAATATGAAGCACCTTGAGGTGACTGTTTGTTGTGATTTGGTGCTATATAAATAAAACTGAATTGAATTGTTGCTTGCGCTGTGTTTAGTTTTAGTTCCTGGTCTTGTCTGTGCTTCCCACCTGTTGCCCGTTTCCTTGTTAGTCTGTGTATATATTGCCTGTGTTTTCCCCTGGTCCTTTGTTGTGTTGTTGTTGCCACCACACCCTGCTCCATAGTTTGCTTAGGTCTGGCACCTGTCTGTTATTTCCTGCCATTCTCCAATAAACCAGGTTTAAGTTTAGGTCCGCTCTGTGAGTCCTGCATTCTGGGTCCAACTTCACTTGCCACACAGCTCCCCATGACAGGTTGAGCTTTTGTATTAAAATTTGAATGTATCAGCTGATAGCACGACTTAAAGGAAGTACTGTATGGGCACCAAACAAAATTTTCCCTGTAAATAATCCCTCACCACCTCAAAATAACATCCACCTTTCAAGTTAAACTGCTTTATCAATAATTGCTGATTCATTATTTTAGCAGATCTGTCATTTGTTGTCAGAGTTTCATAATTGCTTCTTTTATGTGACCTCGTTGTTTTGTTGCTCTTATGCTGATGTCTTGTTAATTTAATCTGTGAACTTTATCATTTAAATTCATTTTGCTGTTGTACTGCTATATTGGTCCTTTGTTAACTGAGTCCATTGACAATAATGAGAAATAAAACACAGATTAAAATAATCATTCTCCTAAAATGAAAGGTGGTTCATCTCACCAGGATGCCTCCCCGGTGAGGTGTTTAAGGCATATCAAACTGGGAGGAGGCCCCAGGGCAGATCCAGGACACACTGGAGATGTTGTTTCTCAGCTGGTTTGGGGATGTCTCCATGTCCCACCAGAAGAGCTTAGATTGCAGCCCCCATGACCCAGATAAGCAGCAGAAAATTAGATGTTAGATTCAACTCATTGTCATTGTGCATGCAAGGCACACAACACAAGCTCATTTCTGCCATTTGTATCTGCAGTCTTGTTCTTTCAGTCACTGCCCAAAGCTCATGACCATGGGGTAGGGTTCATAGATTGACCAGTAAATCAAAACTTCGCTTTTACTGTCAGTTCCCTTTTCACCACAGCAGACTGGCGCAGCATCCTCATTACGCCAGACACAGCCCCAATCTAACGAGCTCCCGCTCACTTCTCCTGTCACTCGTGAACAAGACCCCAGATACTCAAACTCCTCCACCTGGGGCAGTAACTTGTCCCTGAGCCGGAGTGGGAACTCCACCCTTTTCCAGATTTAGAGGAATAGAATAGAATAGAATGCCTTTATTGTCATTATACAGAATGTATAATGAGATTGGAGGGCCACTCCTGTTCATATATTATATGAAAATATAAAATATAACTTCTAAAAATATACAGAAAATAAAACATGTATAAAAATATATACATTGTAAAAAAATAAAATAAGTATATACATATAATAATGAAGATGGTGAGTATTGCACTTGGTGAATGAATATTGCTGTCATGTTCCTCTGTGTTCCTAGATAAGATAAGATAGTGTTTATTTGTCACATGCACAGTTATACACAGTACAATGCACAGTGAAATGTATTTTGTACCTGCAGCCATATTTACACACACATATAAATAAGAATAAAAAGAATAAAAATAAATAATTCACACTATACACACAGAATTATAGAATATTATAATATTTACATTGTGCAATAATAGTCCAATTTAGGGCTCAGAGTTGAGCAGACGGATGGCTTGTGGGTAAAAACTCTTCTTCAACCTTTCAGTCTTAGCCCTCAGGCAGCGCTAACGCCGGCCTGATGGGAGCAGGGAGAAGAGAGAGTATCCGGGGTGGCTGGGCTGTTTTAGGATCTTCATGGCCCTCAGCCTGCACTGCTTGGTGTAAATGTCCTGCAGGTTGGGGAGGGTGGTTCTGATGGTCCGTTCAGCTGACCACCCTTTTCAGGGCCATGAAATCCTGCTTGGTGCAGTTTCCCATCCAGGTGGTGATGCTCCCACACATGATTCTCTCGATGGTGCAGGTGTAAAAGTTCCTGAGCACCTTGAGTGGGAGCTTGAAGTCACTCAGCTGCCTGAGGAGGTAGAGATGCTGTCTGGCCTTCTTCACAGTGATGTTAATATGATGAGTCCAAGACAGGTCCTGTGAGATGGTCACTCCCAGGTATTTGAAAGTGTCCAGTCTTTCCATCTCAGCACGACTGATGAGAAGCAGATGGTAGTCCAGCTGCTGATTCCTGCTGAAGTCCACAATCAGTTCCTTTGTTTTGCTGATGATGAGCAGAAGGTGGTTCTCTCTGCCGTCCCTTGTTATATCCAGATAACTCAATTTTAGTTTCATCAGTCCACAGCACCTAATTACAAAATGAAGCTGGCTTGTCCAATTATACTTTAGCAAACTTCAAGCAACTGTTTGTGGCATGTGCGCAGAAAAGGCTTCTTCTGCATTACTCTCCCATACAGCCTCTCCTTGTGCAAAGTGCGCTGAATAGTTGAACGATGCACAGTGACGCCATCTGCAGCAAGATGATGTTGTAGGTCTTTGGAGCTGCTCTGTGGGTTGACTATGGCTGTTCTCACCATCCTTCGCCTCTGCCTATCTGAGATTTTTCTTGGCCTGCCACTTCGGGCCTTACCTAGAACTGTGCCTGTGGTCTTCCATTTCCTCACTATGTTCCTCACAGTGGAAACTGACAGCTGAAATCTCTGAGAGAGCTTTTTGGATCCTTCCCCTAAACCATGATGTTGAACAATCTTTGTTTTCAGGTCATTTGAGAGTTGTTTTGAGGCTGCCATGTTGCCACTCTTCAGAGAAGATGCAAAGAGGAGAAACACTTGCAATTGGCCACCTTAACCCTTTCTCATAATTGGATTCACCTGTGTATGTAGGTCAAGGGTCAATGAGCTTACAAAACGAAGTTTGTGTTGCAATAATCAGTGCTAAAGGTATTCAAACAATAAAGCGACAAGGGTGCCCAAACGTATGTACCTGCCTAATTTTGTTTAAATAATTATTGTATACTTTATGTAAATCCGATGAGCTTCATTTCACTTCTCAAATATCACTGTGTTTGTCTGCTATATGATATATTTAACTGAAATTGCTGATCTGAACAACTAAGGATTTATAAAGGAAAATCATGAAAATTATCAGGGGGTGCCCAAACTTTTGCATACCACTGTAGATCCTAGGCTGTAAAATACTGGTGTTAAAGGAAAAACAGTTTTCTTGGAGAAGGAAACAATTTGAAGCATCAAAGGTGAGAGTATTACACCTCCAGATACTTCACACCCCTCTGGAGTATTTCAGGAAGGTCATGACATCAGACGTGCTTGAGTAGCTGTAGAAACAAACAAAATTGTACAAAAATCTGAAAATTACAGTAGTGTAAACACCACTGTCGAGGAACTGGAAATACTGATTGGCCTCTACCTAGGCATGGGTCTTTGTCAGCTGCCAGGAAATCATGCCTTTTGGGAAAATGACACAAGATTTCTCATGGCGGCTGACAAGGAACACTGCAGAAACACTTAGAAACAATCGCTTGGCTGAGTGCCAGCTTGTGGATGAGAAAAGTCTTGCCAAGAGAGGCAGAGAGGCTTCAGGACTTCACTGCGCAGCGTTTCCTGGTGTGTGATGCAGAGATGCACTGTCAGCTCACCCGCGCAGATCTCCCTCTGCATCTTATCCTGCACCCCACCCACCAATCCGCTTTTTACCTCTGATGTCAGCGAGCACGTCCTTTTCCTCTCACCTGTTTGGAAAATCCCTGTTTTCCACTTTTTGTTTGGGCATTTTTGGGGGTCAGGTTAGTTTAAATGTTGTTCTAAAAAGTGCTGACCGATGTTTTTATCCACTGATCACTGATCAATGTGTAATTGGCAACGCTGGAAAATGGGTTAGTTCACAGGTCTTGACCCACGCAGCAGCTGTTGCAGTGCATCATGGAATTTGTAGTATAAGTGGTGGGAGCACTATTTACCGGCAGGCCATTAATCATGAAGTTAGGCCCCGCGGGCCTTGAGTTTGACAAGTGGCCTAATGTGAATGGTCACTTTGATGGATGGTTCAGGCTACTGAGTTAGACCGAGTTACACTGTGGCAGCAACACAAGAGCTGTTGTTTTTTTTTTTTTTAATTTTAATTTTTTGGCCTTTTTTATTTGATAGTTTGCAGTGGGAGAGAGAAAGGAAAGTGGGAGGAGAGAGATGGGGGAAGATATGCGGTAAATTGCGACAGTTCAGGACTCGAACCTGTGCCACCTGCACCACCACGTGGCATATATGATAGCCTGCTGAAACTCTGAGCCACCCTGGTGCCATGAGAGCTGTTTTAAACTGGATTTGTCTCACAATCGGGAGAATAAAGTTTCCAGATTAAACTATCAGCATATATTGTTTTCTGTCAAGTTACTAATGGCATAATACCATCTCTGTTGTGGAAATAGTAATAAAAAGACAAAATGTGTTACATTTTGTCTTTTAATTTTATACTGATCAGTTCTTTGACACTTTGTAATCTCTACAAAATTTTGACCCCCCCATAATTTTCCTCCAATGAGAGATTGATGTGGGTTCTTATTTAAGTTGTAATTATTCTGTGCTTTATTTCAGGTCCATAAAGAGAAGTGGACATTAACAAAATAAGAAACTCATGACCATTTTTACTGCACTCATTCTGACTGCTGATCTGTTTTTTTTTTTCATTTCCTTCCTGTTTGTGCCTTCCCGTCATTTCTGTGAAGACTTTGCAAATGCAGAACATTGTTTACTCTTTAAATAATGACACTGATCTGTTTTATTCAAGAGGAAATATCAAGCAATAATGATAATACAAACATGACAATATAGAATGTTTTTTGGAGTAGCCTGCAATGCCTACATTGCTGGTTACTGTCTATTCTGCCACAGGTTTATTTTTTATCTACTGAAACACCTCTTTTTTTTTTCTTTTTTTTTTTTTTTAGCTGGACTGCCAAAAAAAGAGAAACTGCAGCAGTTTCAGCCAACGTCATCAGCATGAGCAAAGCGTTAACAAAGAGTCCAGACAGAGAGCACAGTGAGAATTTCAGTTTGAAATGTTGGTTAAACAATAAAAAACAAAAAAAAAAAACTATAACTAAACAGTTTCCCTAAATCAGTTGACTCAATACAAACCCAAACAACATTAACAACAAAAATCTGCATTTGAATTGTTTCTGTTTCTCTCCTGCTTCTTGGCAGGAAGCTAATGGCTGTGTCAGTGTAGCTTATCTAGCATCATGGCAGTAAGAACAGCTGTTAAGTCACTGAACTGTCATTTTGAAGCTGTATTTGAAAAGGATGAAAACAAAATCACAGTGAAATGCAAATTGAGCCTGGTTGACATTAAGTATCTCCTCTCTGAATATGGAGAAACAGCTGCAAAATTAGCACAGCTGTAAAACAGCAGAGGACACACAGGATGGAAATGATGTAGGTGCTGCAGCTCTGAAACCACAATGACTGAGTTTGCTAATGGTTTTGTGGTGGAGATGATACAACCAGTCTCAAGATGATGTAAATATATTATAGCATAGATGTACAGTAGCACAAGTGTAATAGACCTCAAAATAATACTCTTATTAGTACCACAGTTAATTTAGTCAAAACCAATAACTGAAATCAGAGTTTACATTATAAACATCAAAGCTACCTACACACAGTATATGTAGCTATATTAAACACAGGCAATTATGACTTTACATGCAATGAGAAATGTCATAGAGCCTCGGTGTGCACATCACCGTCCGTCATGTGGAACAATAATGACACCGATAGTTGGAGCAGGCTGGGATCTGACTGAGAAACTGATGCACACTCATGTGGACGGGACTTTTCTATCAGACGGCAGCCACATCCTAAAGAATTCAGCACTTTATTGTCCTCCTCTAATGAGGACCATATTTTACAAAATTAACATGGCAGTAAGATCTGAAACTTTAGTGACTGAGACCATAAACATAGGTGTATCTGGAAAGTATTTACTGGTGTCTTAAATCAAGTGAGCATTAAAGGTGTTTTCTAATAGCATTCTATACAATCAGACTTCAACCAGAGGTTTTACTGGCTTTATGTTCACTGAACTGCAGGACAGACTATGACAGGAAGGTCCACTTCTCAAAAATACATGACAAATGAAAAGTATTTTTGTAGTTTAACAGGAAGTTCCCACAGGCTTTTCTGCACATTCTCTGTGTTTAAAAACATGCCAATACATGGTCTGATGCAATACTTTGTGTATTTACTCAGTATGCATTCAGGTTTTAAAGGTACTGTAGCAACATGAGTAAAAATAAGAGTAAAATTTTTAAGGAATAAGTAATATAATACATTACATACACAACAAAAACATTCTGACAACTCACCTCTGTTTTTGAACTCAATTTGTATCTTATATATTTTTGTTTTTAATAAATACCTACAATCTGCAGTAAAACTGTAAACAACAAATATGTGTTGGTAATGTTTCAGGGTTACATGAGTCATATTTTCTGTAATGCACCACAGTATCTTCTGATATAGCAGTCTAACATGATTACATGTTTTTCTTTTTTTTAATGAGGGCTGAAAACCTGTCTTGAATTTTACAGTATACAAGCAGAAGTGAATGGATGGATGGAAGTCTGACTGCTTCACTCATTTACTGATTTATTTATGCTGACTGGAGGTTTTAAGTCAAAACCTCTGGAATTTAAATAGAGACAAATAGGAAGAATGTATAATGATCCACGAGTAAGTCTCTGTGTTCCTCTGCTGTTTTCTGTCATTTAATCCTCGCCACTGTGGTGTTCCCAACACACTAACAGTCTGACACAGTTGTTATAGCTTGCTTTAATGTTTTACTCTGCTTGACAGTTTCAGTTTATTTGCAGTGTTTTTCCAGATGATGCAGAGTCTGCTCAGTTAACAGGAGCTGCAGCCTTCTGGCTGCCAGTTACACTTTCTTCCACACACACCAGGGTCTCAGAGAGAGACAATTAAATGATGGCTGGCAGCTGAGCCAGCCAGCCTCTCCTGGTACTGCCCCTGAACCCCACCCACAACCACAGGTTTCTTCATTTGTTGCAACTGTGGCCTCAAACTAAATAACACAACACAAGAAACAAGCTTGTTTGCAATGGACAGGAAATGTAAACTTGTCACCAACTGCTGCAGTCAAAGCTACAGGAGCTGTTTGAGGCTGGTGTGAAAGGGAAGGAAGCTCAGAGAGACCAATCAGAAGAAGTTGGAGAAAAACTCTCGTCTACACTAAATGTAGCTTCTGTTTGTTCTGCATTTCTTATTTGTTCAAAGTTAAACTCTCTAAGATCAGTTGTGGGTCTGAGTGCAGCAGGGCTGGATGTGACCATGGGGCACTCTTTGCTCTGCATGATGGAGTTTTTCTGTAAGTTCACTTCTGACATTGTTTGAATGGCACCGATTAATGAAAATGTTTCTCATCTGTGAGAATTACAGTGTATCACTGCTTTAACCTGTTTACCTGAGAGCTTGAACAAAGCATACTTGTGATTTTTGTGATGGTTTAAGCAAAATGTTTGATACACTGCTGCTTTCTGCATGACTTACAGTTACACACTGTGTTACAGTTGTTTTAGTTATTTTAGAGCCTGTTTGATTAATAGTAGGAGCACAGAAAGTTGGTGATTACTGCTCATCTGAACATGTATCTTTAAAAAAGCCTTATTTTATATTGATTTTAATTTTAGTGCTGAGTACAGTCATCTATGGAAATGCTCAAGGTAAGGAATAGTTTTTGTCTTACAACTGCACCAAAAAATAAAACAATTAAATGTGGATTGTTAAACATTAGGTCTCTCTCTTCCAAGTCCCTATTAGTAAATGATTTAATAATTGATCAACGTATTGATTTATTCTGCCTTACAGAAACCTGGTTACAGCAGGATGAATATGTTAGTTTAAATGAATCAACACCCCCGAGTCACAGTAACTGTCAGAATGCTCGAAGCACAGGTCGAGGAGGAGGATTAGCTGCAATCTTCAATTCCAGCTTATTAATTAATCAAAGACCCAGACAAAGTTTTCATTCTTTTGAAAGCCTGACTCTTAGTCTTGTCCATCCTAATTGGGAAAATCAAAAACCTGTTTTATTTGTTATTATCTATCGTCCAAATGGTCCTTACTCAGAGTTTCTGTCTGATTTCTCAGACTTTTTATCTGATTTAGTGCTCAGTTCAGATAAAATAATTATAGTGGGTGATTTTAACATCCATGTAGATGCTGAGAATGACAGCCTCAACACTGCATTTAATCTATTGTTAGATTCAATTGGCTTCTCTCAAAATGTAAAGGAGCCCACCCACCACTTTAATCATACTCTGGATCTTGTCCTAACATATGGCATAGAAACTGAAGACTTAACAGTATTCCCTGAAAGCCCCCTCCTGTCTGATCACTTCTTAGTAACATTTACATTTACTTTAATGGATTACACAGCAGTGGGGAATAAGTTTTATTACAGTAGAAGTCTTTCTGAAAGTGCTGTAACTAAGTTTAAGGATCTAATTCCTTCATTGTTATGCTCTTCAGTGCCATGTGCCAACACAGTGCAGAGCAGCTACCTAAACTCTGCTCCCAGTGAGGTCCATTATCTCGTCAATAGTTTTACATCCTCACTGCGTATAACTTTGGATACTGTGGCTCCTCTGAAAAGGAAAGCTTCAAATCAGAAGTGCCTGACTCCGTGGTATAATTCACAAACACACAGCTTAAAGCAGATAACCCGAAAGCTGGAGAGGGAATGGCGTCTCACTAAATTAGAAGATGCTCATTTAGCCTGGAAAAAGAGTTTGTTGCTCTATAAAAAAGCCCTCCGTAAAGCTAGGACATCTTACTGTTCATCATTAATTGAAGAAAATAAGAACAACCCCAGGTTTCTTTTCAGCACTGTAGCCAGGCTGACAAAGAGACAGAGCTCTGTAGAGCCGAGTATTCCTTTCACTTTAACTAGTAGTGACTTCATGGATTTCTTTACAAATAAAATTTTAGACATTCGAGAAAAAATTATTCATAACCATCTCAAAGATTATTCTTCATGTTCGGCTGCTTTCAGCACTGCTGGTATTTGTTTAGACTCTTTTGCTCCAGTTGATCTTTCAGACTTAACTTCAATAGTTACTTCCTCCAAACCAGCAACATGTTTGTTAGATCCCATTCCTACTAGACTGTTCAAAGAAGTCTTTCCAATTATTGATGCTTCAATCTTAAAAATGATCAATCAGTCTTTATTAGTTGGCTATGTACCACAGACCTTCAAGGTGGCTGTAATTAAACCTCTGCTTAAAAAGCCATCACTTGACCCAGCTGTCTTAGCTAATTATAGGCCAATCTCCAACCTTCCTTTTCTCTCAAAGATTCTTGAAAGAGTAGTTGTAAAACAGCTAACTGATCATCTACAGAGGAACGGTTTATTTGAAGAGTTTCAGTCAGGTTTCAGAATTCATCACAGTACAGAAACAGCATTAGTGAAGGTTACAAATGATCTTCTTAGAGCCTCTGACAGTGGACTCATCTCTGTTCTTGTCCTGTTGGACCTCAGTGCAGCTTTTGATACTGTTGACCATAACATTTTATTACAGAGATTAGAGCTTGCTATAGGTATTAAAGGTACTGCACTGCAGTGGTTTGAATCATATTTATCTCATAGACTCCAATTTGTTCATGTAAATGGGGAGTCTTCTTCACACACTAAGGTTAATTATGGAGTTCCACAGGGTTCTGTGCTAGGACCAATTTTATTTACATTATACATGCTTCCCTTAGGCAGTATTATTAGAAAGCACTGCATCAATTTTCATTGTTATGCAGATGATACTCAGCTTTACCTATCAATGAAGCCAGATGACACACATCAATTAATTAAACTGCAGGAATGTCTTAAAGATATTAAGGCCTGGATGACCTCTAATTTCCTGCTTCGAAATTCAGATAAAACTGAAATTCTTGTTCTCGGCCCCACAAATCTTAGAAACATGGTGTCTAACCAGATACTTACTCTGGATGGCATTACTTTGGCCTCCAGTAACACTGTGAGAAATCTTGGAGTCATTTTTGACCAGGATATGTCCTTCAATGCACATATTAAATATGTAGGACCGCTTTTTTGCATTTGCGCAATATTTCTAAAATTAGAAACATCCTTTCTCAGAGTGATGCTGAAAAGCTCATTCATGCATTTATTACTTCTAGGCTGGATTATTGTAATTCATTATTATCAGGCTGTCCTAAAAGCTTCCTGAAAAGCCTTCAGCTGATCCAAAATGCTGCAGCTAGAGTACTGACAGGGACTAGAAAGAGAGAGCATATTTCTCCCATATTGGCTTCTCTTCATTGGCTCCCTGTTAAATCTAGAATAGAATTTAAAATTCTTCTCCTCACATACAAGGTCTTGAATAATCAGGCACCATCTTATCTCAAAGACCTCATAGTACCATATCACCCCAACAGAGCACTTCGCTCTCAGACTGCTGGCTTACTTGTGGTTCCTCGGATACTTAAGAGTAGAATGGGAGGCAGAGCCTTCAGCTTTCAGGCCCCTCTTCTGTGGAACCAGCTTCCAGCTTGGATTCGGGAGACAGACACCCTCTCTATTTTATAGCTTATAGTTAGGGCTGGATCAGGTGACCCTGAACCATCCCTTAGTTATGCTGCTATAGGCCTAGTCTGCTGGGGGGTTCACATAATGCACTGTTTCTCATTCACCTTATTTACTTTGTTTATACTCCACTCTGCATTTAATCATTAATTGATATTAATCTCTGGCTCTCTTCCACAGCATGTCTTTCTCTCCCCTCAGCCCAACCGGTCGCGGCAGATGACTGTCCCTCCCTGAGCCTGGTTCTGCTGGAGGTTTCTTCCTGTTAAAAGGGAGTTTTTCCTTTCCACTGTTGCCAAGTGCTGCTCATAGGGGGTCGTTTTGACTGTTGGGTTTTCTCTGTATTATTGTAGGGTCTTTACCCACAATACAAAGCGCCTTGAGGCGACAGTTTGTTGTGATTTGGCGCTATATAAATAAAATTGAATTGAATTGAATTTATATATGTAGCTGTTATCACTGATCATGTTCTAAATACAGTAAAAACTATTTTCATATTATCAATAATACATTTAATATTTCAGGTAAAAATAATCACATAAAGAGCAGATATTTCACTCAGCCATGATGTAAACTGTACATTTGCTAAAGAGTTTCTTGCCTTCAAAGAGACTGATTTTTTTTTTTCATCGAAATTAACTAACTCTCCAAAATACCATTAGTTTGGTGATTCTCAGATCCTCTCCTTGAATTGTCACCTTATCATGGTGTTGTCTGGGGGCTTTTTCCCGCTGGTAGCGTCTTTCAGATTGGCAAATTGGTTCTGGGTGAGGGGCCAGAAAAAGAGCAATTAAGATGAGGAAGATAAAGGGAACAGTTTACCTTTCCCAAGATACGGTTACCAGGACCCCACCGTTGAGTCAGACCTACGGAGGGTGCTTGAGGGAGAGCACCTGGTGACCAGGCCTTGGATCACAGGGCCTGGCCAACTGCAGACATGGGCCTGCCCTCTTGTACGTCTGGAGTTGCCCTTGGTGAGAGGTGGCCTTAGCTTGCTGCTGTACGTTAGAGTTTTCAGTGATGGATGAGAGGGTTGTTTCCCTGCACCTTCAGACCAGGGAACAGGTTCTGACTGTTTGTTCACAGTACCCAGCCTTCTTGGAGTTGCTGGGCAAGGTGGTCGAGGGTGCTCCACTTGGTGACTCCACTGTCCTACTGGGAGATTTCAACACTCACGTGGGTGATAACAATGAGACCTGGAGGGGTGGGACTGGGAGGAACGAACTGCCTGATATGAACCCAAATGGTGTTTTGTGATTGGACTTCTGTGTACCACAGTTTTTCCATAACGGACACCATGTTTGAACACAAGGATGTCCATATGTACACATGACACCAGAACACCCGAGGTCACAGGTCAATGACTGATTTTGTAATTATATCTTCAGATCTGCGGCCATATGTTCTGGACACTCGTGTTGAAATAAGCATTGAGCTGTCAACTGGTGGGTGGTGCTGAGTTGAATGAGGTGGCGGGGGAGGATGCTGGACAGACCTGGTGCACCTAAATATATAGTGAGGGTGCACTGGGAATGACTGGCAGAGGCCCCAGTCCATTAGATCTTCATCTTATACCTCCAGGAGAATTTCAACAGCATTCCAAGGGAGGCAGAGGACGGTGAATCCAAACGGACCACTGGAAAAGGGTGGAGTGCCCACTCCAGACCAGGGACAACCTGCTGCCCCAAGTGGAGGAGTTTAAGTATCTCAGGTTCTCGAGCGAGGGGAGAGTAAATGGGGGGGATTGACAGATGTATTGGGGTTACGGCTGCAGTGTTGATTCACTGGTCAATCTGCATCCCTACCCTCACGTATGGCCGTGAGCTTTGTGTAGTGATCAAAAGAATGAGATCACGAATACACATGGTGGAAATGAGTGTTTTCCCAAGGGTGGCTGGCCTCTCCCTTAGAGACAGAGTAAAGAGTGCAGTTAGTCAGGAGGGGCTCAAAGTACAGCTGCTATTCCACCACAAAAGGGCCAATTGTGGAGGTTCAGGCATCTGACTAGTATGCTTCCTGGGCACCTCTCAAGTGAGGTGTTCTAAGCATGTTCTACCGGGAGGAGGCCCCTGGGTAGACCCAGGACACACTGAAGAGATTATAGCTCTAGACTGGGCTGGGAATGCCTTGGTAGTCCTCCGGATAAGCTGGAGGAGGTGGCTGGGAAGAGGGAGGTCTGGGTTTCTCTGTTTAGGCTGCTACCCCTGCAACCCGGCCCAGATAACTGATGGATGCATCTTAACAGATTACCCATCTGATTCACCAAAACCCAGTGAACTGGAGTAATGAGTGTAGTGCAGATTACAGTATGCTCTCTCTTTCTGGTCCCTGTCACTACTCTCACTGCAGCATTTTGGATCAACTGAAGGCTTTCAGGGAGCTTTTACGACAACCTGATAGTAATGAATTAGTTGTTCAGCCTAGAACTAGTTTTTCAGGATCTTTTTGAGACAGAATGTTTCTAGTTTTAGAGATACTGCACAAATGCAAGTAAGTAGTCCTGCATATTTGTTTAATATGTGCACTGAAAGACATATTGTAAAAAGATGACTCCAAGATTCCTCACAGTGTTACTGGAGGCTAAAGTAATGCCATCCAGTGTAAGTATATCATTAGACACCTGTTTCTAAGGTTTGTGGGGCAGAGTACAGTAACCTCAGTTTTGTCTGAATTTAGAAGCAGGACATTAGGGGACATCCAGGTCTTTATGTCTTCTGTTTCAGACTGCTGGCTTACAAGTGGTTCCTAGGATACATGTTACAATACAATAAATGTTTGTATTTGGAGTCGACATTTTTTATAAACTGAGCTCACTGTTCAGAGACTGTACTACATGTTCATTCAGAGAAAATCTTTATTGAACAGATGAACCCCTTCCTGTCCTCACTGTGTCTCCATCATGGCTGAGTCCTGGAGCCTCAGTAACTCTGAACTGTGAGGTTGAACATCCGTCTGCAGGATGGAGCTTCAACTGGTATAAAGTTGTTCCTGGTCAATCCTACAGTTATGAGCTGCTACCTGATGGCAGTGGGACTGCACAGGACTCCTACATCATTGATGGACAGACACACACAGCAGGATATGCGTGTGATGCTCAAAGAGACCCGGACAATTACACTGATTACAGTGAACCAAAGTTTGTCTGGTCTGCAGGTCAGTTTGTTTCTCTCTGTCCTTTCAATAAGCTGATGTTATGTCATCATTTTTATTCACCAATGTTTCACCAAAATTTAGACCATTAAAATCTCATTTCCATGATGATCATTAATGTCTGTGAACATTAAAGCTCCCAAAAGAAGAACTGAACTGAATATTTTCCTTTCTCTCTGTGATCAAACCAAACTGAATTTCCTTGTTTCCTTTTCTTACTTTTCAGGTTTTATTTTATGTGATAACATGAAAAACAAAAGACAAATATGAGATTTTAAAATTTTCTTTTTTGAATACTTTTACTTTGGATATTTAACTGGATGTTTTTCCTAATTATTTGTACTTAATGGACAGGCAGGATTTGCAAGTCATATATAGTTAATGAAGAATGAAAGATGTCAGCAGGGAGGTTAACAGCTCTGACAAACAGAAGAAAAACACTGAGTACAGATGGCTGCTAAAAGAAGGTGTCTTCTCCTTTCACAAGTAATAGCTACTATTAGTGTCTGGTGCCAGACTCAGGGTTGTCTTTTCTATTAGCGATCAAGGTAGGTAAGTGAACATAAGAAAATGAGTCCATCCTCAGGAGGGGTAGCTGGATTGTGGTCCGGAGAGTTGGAATGTTTCCAACCAAGAAATGATGAGAGGAGGACCAGAGCAGTGATAGAAGGTAAGTGAAGCTGAGAGAAATCCTCAAAGCCAGTAAACTGCAAACAAGGAAACACACGGGTCAACATGAAGGAAAAAACTCAAGAAGGCAAAGTCATTAGGCACTAAAATCACCACAAGAAAGTAGCAGACACTCTGGTGAAGACTGGGCACTCAAGCTGCTCCTTAAATATCAGTGGTGACTGCAGAGTGATGAATCTCAGGTGTGCCTGACTGATGAGCGGGAGCCCCAACTCCACCCCGAGAGGAAGAGACAGGCAGCCCAGCCATGCCCTAAACAGGAAGAGATGTCCAAACCACAACAACACAGCGAGAATCATAATAATATCAAATATGTTTATTAATTCCACATAAACAGCTTGGCATTATATCTCAACATGGCACTGATTTGTGTTTAAATTGATGGAAATCAGTTTTTGTTTGGTCAATGCTTCCAAAGCTTCTGATGGTGTAAAAAGAAAACAGCTTCAAACACATGAACATTTTCACTGTGATATTTTAATCCTAACATCTCTGAGCTTTGTCTCCTCCCTGCATGTTTCCAGATGTTCATTCAGCAGCGTCTCTCACAGTGAGTCCTGACAGAGTGCAACACTTCACCTCTGACTCTGTCTCACTGACCTGTGAGGGAAACTCTGCTGAGTGGAGAGTGAAGAAGTTCACTGAGGACGGCCGACTGAACTCTGACTGTAGGACAAAGACTGGATCCACATGTAAAATCAACACATCACAGTCAGATACTGCAGTGTACTGGTGTGAGTCTGGATCAGGAGAGTTCAGCAGTGCAGTCAACATCACTGTACAGAGTATGTTATTATACATTTTCTTCTTGCATTTGAATGATTTAGAAACATAAACATTAGTCCCAACTGTGCTGTATGTGAAGTTGTCTGTGTAGATTCTCAGTTATCCAGGTCATAGTAGTCTCTGGAGCTTGAAAAAGGCGACTGGACTTCTTTTTGTTTCTTGAAGACGTTTCACCTCTCATCCGAAAGGCTTCTTCAGTTCTCAACCAAATGGTGGAGAGACCCAGGTATTTAAACCCCTGTGGGCGTAGTCCCCTGGAGGTGGTTATGACCCTCTATTGATCATGTGCTTGAACACATGTGCCCAGGTGTGAAGGGGGCGTGGGTCATATTTAATCAGTGGTTTCAGTTGAAACCAATTTAGGACTCCGCTCCATTGTTTCCTGTGGCCTATTGAGGTCACTGGAACAAAGGTGTGAATGGGGGTTGAGACGTCTGGGAAGGGAGCTCAGGACAGCACTGTAAGCGGGGGAAAGTTGGTGACGTAATCCACCTCCTCTGTTCAATGATGGTTGTTCACAGTGGACATAGATGGCTTCTTTCACTCCTCTTTCAAACCATCTGTTTTCCCTGTCCAAAATGTGGACATTGGCATCCTCAAAAGAGTGCCCTTTTTCCTTCAGATGCAGATGTACTGCTTCATGTATGTGAAGTTATTCTATGTGGCAACACAGACAAGTTGATTAACATTTCTCTTTCAACTGGGACAGTTCCATGCTTTTTAAAACAAGCAGCACTAAGTCCTACTTTGAAAAAGCCAAACTTGGACCCCGCTGATCTAAGCAACTACAGGCCTATATCAAAATTGCCTTTTCTTGCAAAAGTTGTGGAGAAGGTAGTGGCTGGGCAGCTGATTACTTTCTTGGAAAGTAATAATATCCTTGATAAGTTTCAGTCTGGTTTTCGTAAGATGCACTCTACTGAGACTGCCTTATTAAAAGTCTCAAATAACATATTGATGGCTGCAGACTCTGGTCAGTACAGTGTATTGTTCTATTAGATTTGTCATCTGCTTTTGACACAGTCGACCACAAAATCCTGTTACACCGATTGCAGAATGAGATAGGAATTTCTGGAAATGTTCTTAAGTGGTTTTCCTCCTATCTGAGCAATAGAACCTTTTTCTTGTTTGCAAACAACGTAATGTCCAAAGTCGCTCCCTTCCTGCATGGCGTTCCTCAAGGTTCAGTCCTAGGACCCATTTTGTTCCTATTATACATCAGCCCCCTTGGTAAGATTATCAGTAGCTTTAATAAGGTATCTTACCATTTGTATGCTGATGATATTCAACTTTACTGTTCCTTCAATGATTCAGAATTATACAAGCTTGATGACTTACGTAACTGTGTCTCTTGTGTTAAGGACTGGCTAGCTAACAACTGCCTTCAGTTAAATTCTTGTAAGACTGAAACCCTGATCATTGCACCGGAACAAAAAGTTTCTTGGATCAAACAATACCTTGGTCCTCTGGGCTCCTCCTCCCAGTCCAGCCTCAGAAACCTTGGTGTTCTGTTTGACCAGTCAATGTCTCTGGACAGACATTCAAGACATCTGGTAAAAAGTTGCTTCTATCATCTGAGGAATATTTCCAAGTTGAGGTCAATTTTATCCAAATCTGACCTAGGGATGATTATTCATGCTTTTATTTCCTCTCGTTTAGATTATTGTAATTCTCTTTTTACATGTTTTAATAAATCTGCTGTAACTCGTCTGCAGCTGGTCCAGAATGCTGCAGCGAGGCTTTTGACAGGAACCAACAGAAGGGCACACATCACACCTGTTTTATCCTCTCTACATTGGCTACCTGTAAAATTTAGAATTGATTTCAAACTTTTAGTCTTGACTTTCAGAGCTTTTAATGGACAGGCCCCCCAATACATCACCGAAATGTTGACCGTTTTTTCTTCAGGCCGCACTCTTCGGTCCTCAAGCCAGAACCTCCTGAGGGTCCCTAAGACCCGGTTTAAAACCCGGGGTGACCGGTCCTTTCAAGTAGTAGCTCCCAGGCTGTGGAATGCCCTGCCGTTGTCTCTCCGTATGGCCGAATCTGTTGATTCTTTTAAAAAGCAGCTCAAGACACTTTTATTCAGACAAGCTTTTAGTTAAATGTCTTACTTTGTCTTATCGGCTATTGTTATTTATTTTACTTGCACATTGTAAAGCACTTTGTGATTTTATCTGTGAAAGGTGCTATATAAATAAAGTTTTACTTACTTACTTACAAAAATCAGAATTTCAGACAATTTTAGGCGTCTCACCAAAGCAGGATAATATTCTTGGTTGTTGGTCTCATTTCTTGCCATCTTTTCATAAATTTGCTGAGATCAACAGCATAAAAGTATTTTATATTTTCTTTTTTGTAAAAAACCACTAAAAGCTCAACATCTCTGTCATCAAAGTGTTTTTCCTAGAGATGATCATGTAAAAAGGTGCAGTTGTATCAAAGGTTCTGCTGTATGTGAGTTCTCCTCAGTGCAGAGCCAGTCAGAGAGTTCAGAGCAGCAAAGTTTCTTTATTTTACCTGCACTGTGCACAGCTCCATGAACTACTCTGCCCCACTTCTCCTCCTGCAGCTCACCACACCTCACTGCTAACAATCTTATTTAGTCAGGTGCTTGTTAACCCCTTAACTGGCAGCAAAAAAATCACCTGACAAAAACTACATAACACCCTCTGGTTATTATTGGCTCTGAACAACCCATTTCATAGCCTATTAACTGGCTGCGTCTGGTCCGCCGGCCGAATGAAGTGCATTTATATGGCAGGCTAGACCCGCCCATTTTGACTGACACCTCATTCGGCCAATCATGTTAAGAAATGGGTTTCCCAGAGCCAATAATACTCAGAGGGCGTCACGTAGCTTTGTCAGGTGATTTGGTGCAGCCAGTTACATGATTGGCCGAATGACGTGTCAATAAAAATGGGAGGGTCTAGCCTGCCATATAAAAGGGACTACAAACGGCCCGTCACCGGGCCCTTGCCAGTTAAGGGGCTACCCATGTGCAGTGCTTCATTATCACCAAAAAAAAAGGAAAACAAATAGAAAAAACTAAGCTCAGATCTTGACCAGCTCGAACTTTCTTGGAAATATTTTGGAAATTTTAGTGCATTAAAATATCTGCTGCTGGAGTTGCCTTTTGAAATTTGTCTTCTTGCAAGAAGGAATTTAGTCAGTACAGAGCATGCAGCAGTGAAGTGAAAAAATTCTTGCAGTATCATATTATGCTGTTCTGTGCAGTCTAGTTACCCTATACAGGCCACACACAGTTCAACAAGATATATGTTACATACTGGGCAAACAAGTCTTATCTGTGCTTATCTTTTGGCCATAACCACACAAAACTGTACAGGCATTAAGGAAAGAACCTGGCTGAGTGTCTTGCCCATACGCACTCATTCCTTCACTCAATCAACACACAAACACACACAAACACACACATTGGTTCATTGATTACGGCCAACGTAGACCGCTGAGTTATGAATTAAAGATGACTTTTGCTGGCAATTCCTTTCAACATCCTGACGGATGCCACCGTATCAAGATTAATGCAGAAACACATGATTTAAATTAAAAACTTTTGCAGGATCTTGCAAAAGTACATTTTTTTTCTCTCACATCCCTTGCCAGTCTCTGTAGAACTTGACCTATTCCAGCCTGGAGCTCCTTGTACTGGGTCTGTTATTAAGAAGTAAGTGAAGCCAATTTTTGCAGGTTGCTGAGTGCAGCACAATTACTGAGGAGGCTGTATAGCACTACTGTGACTTAATGAATGGAAAATTTGTTGTGCTTCATTCCTGTTGCAGCAACAATAACCCAGACCTTAAGTGGAGAAGGTTTCATGTCACAGATCACAATTCAAAACAAGTTCTATAGAGATAATTTGATACAAATTCATTTATAGGATACAACAATTTTTAAATGTTCAAGATCAGATCTTCATGATCAAAAGCATTTGTGTAATCCATCCTTGTTATTATACATCAGCTTTTTCTAAAAGTCTGCAGCAGCTGATGTGACAGAAACAATTGTGTTTGATTGTGTCACAGATGATCCTGATGGTCCTATCCTGGTGAGTCCTGTTCATCCTGTGACTGAAGGAGCTTCTGTGAGTCTGAGCTGCAGTTTGAGGACACAAAAAATACTTTCCAATGTGTTTTTCTACCACAATGACAAACTTATTCAAAATGATACCAAAGAGGAGCTGAAGATCTCTGCAGTGTCAAAGTCTGATGAAGGTTTCTACAAGTGTGAATACTCAGGAAGAGAGTCACCACAGAGCTGGATGTTAGTTAAAGGTGAGCAGGATCAAAGATTTGATGAATATTTGGAAATGATTTTCATCCTTGAGAAGAAACATTAGATTGTCTGTTTTAAGGCTTGAAGTCACCTGGCTCTATTTTGTGAGAACTTTAATAAAATTATTTAATGAAATATCCAATATGATTATAGTTTATTAATACTTAATTATTGTTTGTCTGTGTCAGGAGCTGGAAGCGCTTCATCTTCTTCTGTGTGGCTGATTGTTGGACTGGTTTGTGGAGTCTCTCTCCTCATTATTCTCCTGCTCTTGTTGTTTATCTGCAGACAGTCCAAGTGTAAGAGCCTCTTCTTTTGATGCTGTATTAGACAGTTTATTTACTACATACACTTTAATTATTCAAACATATACATGCATTCTGATCTCATGGAGCAGTTTATCATCACAAAATGATGTAATAACATATGTCTCTTTCACAGATTCATGCTTCACCAGGTTGGTAAAATACTTTTTATTATTATTTCAAACATACATCAGTGACTTTGAATTTATTGTGTTTATTTCATGTTTTAGGTCGATCCAGTCTGAGAGTCACAGTTTGGGCTCCTCCACAAATCATGAAGTCAACCAGAGTGAAACTCATGAATACGGCTCTCTACAACATGGTCAGCACTGAAACCAATCTTTATTATCATTATTAATATTGACTTTCATTTAGGCTCCAGTAACAATAACATTTCTTAGGTTCAGTTCGTGATCAGCAGATTTATCAAAGAACATTTAAAATATCTGATAGTCTTGTTTTTGACTCACACAGTACTTCTGTCTCTGCTCTCATCTTTGCTGTAACTGCATTAAAATGATTAATGTGACTCTAGCTTGTTTTTTATTTAGGTACTGCTGACCTCTATGAGTCAATCACACAAGTGAAAAACAATAGAAATGGTACAGTATATGTTCTGAAAAGCAGAGCAGATTAAACTTATTTTTGATTTAATTAGACTAATCTCATATGATGTTTACAATCCTGTAACTAAAAATCTGCACATTTCAGGAGCCGATGAACTCCAAGATGCCACATACTCTCTTATTGAGCTTAAAGATCTTAGAACAGAGGGTGAGTACACGAAACACATGCAATGTAAAAAAAAAAAAAAAAAAAAACATTCACGAAGTTTCATTTTTTAAAGTATTATTTTCTTGTGTTCATTCATCTGATCATCTTAACAGAGGAGCATCTTAAACCAGAGGAGATTCCTGTTTACTCTGAGGTGGGAGCTGCAGGTACAGTTACAACAGCCTCATTCAGTGTTTGTACTGAAATGAGTCATTCAAATGAGTTCAATCTTAAACACATCGAGGACCATTTTTGAGTCAAGTTTTGAGTAAGATTGTCTGCTTCATACACAGTATGATACTGTATCACATCATCCATCTATTGTTTACATCCCCAAAAGAAATATATATTTTTTTTTTTTTGGAGCTTCTCACTCTTATCTTACACAAGAGGTTTCACAGTCATTTAGGTTGTTTGGGGGTTTAGTCATTAAATCAGATATATTTGTTTTGCATGAATAACAAAAACCCTTCCTATAGGTGTTTTTTGCCAGGCCTGGGTGCAAAAACACAGACGTATGTTAATTTATCATGTTATTATTTTTATCTTCATTATTTCACTGTAATTAATAGTAAATACACACATTTGTTGTTCTTCTTCTTTGCAAACTACATATTCATTGTATAAGACAAAGTAGTCAATTACAGGTGCTGTTGGCATCACTGTTCGATGAACACTTATTTACAGATATTCATGACAAAACACTCCTGTCACCGCAAAGTGCCACTGCACTACAAATAGTTCAGCTTTATGTATTTACAAACAACAATGTAGATGTAATGTCACTGTTCATTTTGAGACCACACATAATATTTAAAATTTGGAAGTATTTGATTGTCATAAAAATACTCCCCAAAAGCTGATTGAACCCTGGGCACATTATATTGTAAATTTCATCCAGGTTGATTAATCTGTGATAGGAGGAACAGATTCTGAGCTAGGATACCCCCCCCCCCCCCCCCCCCCCACACACACACACACACAAACTATAGTAAAATGAAAGTAAAAGATTATTTCCTCCTCCACACAGCTACCGAGGTCTGTCTGAGGGCTGCACCTCCTGAGCAAGGCCTGTAAGGTACACTTGACTTTACACACTCTCTGTAAACACACAAGCACACAAAACAGAGTTTCACTTTACATCGAGGGCAGACGATGCTTTTACAATAAGCTTTATTGTGCTCCAACAGGAAGCCACAGCTGGGACAGGCATGAATGGAGGGCAGCCAGTGACCACCACCCCCCACCACATCCTTAAAGGTGATATCCAGGCAGCTTCTCCATCCATTCTTCCATCCCCTCAAACACTGCAGCAGGATATAAAGAGCCTTCTTTTCTCGCTCACCACAGAAGATGAAAACATTCATGTCGCCGTTGTTGCACAACAGATTTTGACATAAAGCAAATCAGTGAAACTGGAAGACAGAGGACACAAACATGCAAAAATACATTATTGAGCAGAATTGTTTGTGTGAAAATGTCACATCAGCTGTTCAGAATTAAGCCACAACTATAACTGCATACATTTGGCACTTGAACCTGCCGTATATACAAGAACATGTGGATTAAAATCAAACTATTTTTCATGTAACACCTCTAACAGCGTCCCGGCTGCAGATGTTCATCAAACTGTTTTTAATGTGCACTCTATTTTCAGCTCACTCGACTCTCATATTCAGCTGACAGTTATAAGCTGTACTTAATTCAGCCTCATGTTAATCAGAAGACTTTTAAAACAGTTTGACCTCAGTAAAAATCTTGTAGTTTGGTACCTTGACTTTGTAATTAACAGGACTTAAAGAGTCTGGAAAAAAGGGATCCATTCAGGCCTTCTCCTGTGCTGGCTCCCCACAGGGATCCTGTACACAAATATTTGAAAAAACAGCTGTTTTAAAGTGTGCAGACGACTGTTATTGTCAGTCAGGACAGTGAGAGCAGCCACGGCGCAGTGCTTAAGGACTTTGTTCAACGGTGTGATGAGTCCTACCTTCAGTTAAACATACAGTATGTAAGACCAAAGGTATGATCACTGACTTTATCACATGTACTCATATACAAGAGGTCACATCCATTAAGGGTCAGATTGGGTTCGATGTTATGAATATCTTAGAAGAGTTTTTTAATCAAAGCTGAATTTTGAAACTGTGCGCAAAAAACGGCAGCAGCCACTCTCATCTTTGAGAAGTTGTTCTTGTTTCCACATTGATAAAAACATGATGATTTTATTTTATAGCAATTTTTTTTTATTTATATTTACTTATTGTTTTAATGAGATTTCAAATTGTTGCTCAGTTGTCTAAAGTCATGACGATCTCTGCTGAACTTTCAGCCAGTTGTCCAGAGTGTTTCCTTCTCTGCTTCTCAGTTTGAGCAGCAACTTAAGAAGCATTTATGTAGTCAACTTGAGTCATGGCAGAAGCAAAGAAGAACCCTTTTTTATTTCTTAATAAAATGGATGAATTTGGTTTATTAAAGGTTAGACTGTAAGAATTGTTTTGTTTTGCATGCCTCTAAACATGCTTACTAGGCAGCATCCTGCAGTAACCAGATGGGTCTTTTTTTTAGAAGCATATACATATGTCATGTTATTTTACTTTTAAGCTCTTTCGAAAACTGTGGTTTTGGCTAAAAAATAGGGGGGGGGGGGGGGGGGGGGGCTTCCTCATATTAAAATCATTTCCTTGTCATGAATGTTTATAAAAACTACACTTGTTTCTGGCCTTAATAAATACAAGGAACAAAAATTTTTTAAAAAATTATCTGTGATTGTGTGAGTGAGCACATTATTTCTGCATTATGATACATACAGATCACAACCTGCCTGGAAAAACATGCAGAGATGAGACTTACTGGATAAGAACTCTGTGCTTTTAGCTGCTTTTCCACCTGCTGGCAAACTGACATACTGCATGCAGTCACTGATGGCTGCTGCTGATGGAGGTGCTCAGCTACAGTCTTCATTTCCTGGTACAGCATGTGCTTCTTTCAGCTGCTCGAGTCTTCATGTGTAAGGTGGCATGTGATTTGTAAAATGACTGACAGGAAGTAGCCAGGTAGTTAGAAACTGGATGGCAGGTGTTTAGAGTGAAATAAATCTAAATATTTTTAAATATTTACATCATGACTGATTTGGCAGAATTTGTAGTTGGCTGTTGGAATAGCAGTTTTTGTTGAATACCACAGCTCACCGAATTGTCGGAGCAACAAACCTTTCAGCTTTTTCTCCACTTCTTTCTTCTCGCTCACCATCTCCTTATACATGTACACCACTGCTATATGGCATGTAGAGACTGCTTAAGCAGTAACTTTGATATTTTTACAGAAACTGTCTCCACTGACAATAAAAGGTATTAGGTGAATACAACAATAAAATACAGAAATACATAAATAGCAGTGTGCAAATTTGAATGTAGTCTGAGAATAAAATATTTTAAATATCTCAAAACAAAAACAACCAAGTGGAGTCCGCAACTCTGGTCTCACTCTGTTCAGAGGACTCATATGATCGGGGTTAATGGAGATCTGGATTTGTGATTCATGATCCAGGCCTCAGTCGGGAACCAGCCTGCACTGCTGTATGTAATAAAGATCTTTTTTTTTCCTGCAGACATGCTGATGGATGTTCCAAAGTCGTGCTTCGGTTAGAAACATACTTGTGGTGTGATGCGCATGTAGATACCTGCCATGTTGTAAACTGATTGGATCTGCTTGGGGGAGAGACTATTTTATTACATACAATAGAGCTGCTGGCATCTTTGGTCATCTGCTTTGCCAGCTGATTGCACGGCCTGGCTCGTGCACCTAACCCAACGAGGAAAAAAAGCTGCCAGCACACCTGGCAGGCTCTCAGTCCTCATTTATAAAGTGCTCTACAAACCCGAACATTATGGCTGACAGGTGGATTTTCCCCTTTTCAGTGCAGCTATAGTCAACAACTACTGCTTCAACGAGAGTTAAAGTGGACAGTATATCCTTGTTTAACATAAAATTCATTGCTGCAGTCAGGGGCAGCCTTTAGACATGTAATTTATCATTTCCACTATAAGACATCAGCCTAAAGAGCAACATAACAATGAGGTCACACAAAGAAGCAGCAAATGACAGATCTGCTAAAATTATGAGTCGGCAACTAGACTTGATCATAACTATGACATGATGTTGAAATGGACATTATTGATACAGCAGTTTAAATTGAAAAGAGGATGTTATTCTCAGGTGCTGAGGGATTATTTATGGGAACATTTAGTGCAAAAGGTATGTGGGTAAATAAGACCACTGCTCCAGAGTAATGTAATAAGAAATCACCGGGTGGTGCAGCAGTGTGGTAGTTAACACTGTGGCCTCACAGCAAGAAGGTCTTGACTGGGTTTTGTGGCCCCTCTCCAGGTACTCCAGCTCCCTCCCACAGTCCAAAGACATGCATGTTAAAGTGTTATCCAAATCTGAAATAAATCAAACTACACAGAGAGCCTGTCTTTGTGAGGTTTTCATTTGTCTTTACACAGGGGTAAAAAAAACAAAAAAAAAACAATACAGAGTACAGCTGCAGTCTGCAGTGGTTATTGACAAAGAACAGCAGTGCGATGGCCAAAGAATACAAAGCATCCTGTGTAAAAGATAACTCGTACAACTTGTACGAGAGTATTATATGAAGACAGAAACATGATACTGTAGAACCTCACATCAGCCATAAGAACAGAATAAAAAAATACAGAGATAAAAAATCACACAGTTTAACTGCTGATTCTAAAGTGGCCGTGGCTGTGAATGTGAGCCTGAATGTGTCTGCAGATAATGTGTCTCCAACACAGCAGTGACCTGTCCTATGATTCTTTTTTACATGATGCAGGTCTTTAAACACATGCAGTAAAAGTATTTGTTGGTGTCCATACCAGTACTTCCTAATGTTACACTGCTGACTTTAAGTCGTGCTATCAGCTGCTAAAAATCACAAACTTTTTTCTCACTGCTGTTGGAACAGGAAACATTCAAAGTTTAATACAAAAGCTCAAAATGAATATAAAAATAACAGCTGAATATAGAGAGCATGGATTTGAAATAGAAATAGACCTCTGTATGCCTTATGCTGAAAGAGTCTACATCATATTATTCAATATCATTTTCACAAAAACTGAGCATGTCTGATATTTGGGGAGCAGAGGAGCAACAATGACTTCATAAAAATCTTTTCTTTTTGGCTTTGCTGCTGCAGCTCTCCTCACTGACCTGTAAGACAACCACAAAAAGACAAAAAATTCCAAGTTTCAGGATGTTAGTCATTTAATAATTTGGGGAATAACTCATCCTGCGTGCTGGCAGAATTACCAGGAGAGCTTCATAATGTGACTTCAGAATAAACTGTATCATCTGCATCATCTGCAGGACTCGATGTTCCTGTGAGAGAAAAGATCATTTAATGCTACTGTCTATAAAGGCATCATTTGCATACTTATTCAGCTGAAGATTAACCAGGAAAAAAAAGATTTAAATTTAGATAATGATTTAGATTTTTGAGACTAAATAAACACATTGGTAAACCTCAGCATGCATCACACTTCTAAAAGTTAAATCTCAGGATACATTTGTTCATCAGAAATATGAAACAAAGCTGTTAGATGCATATTGATTTAGAGGTTCAGCTGCTGCTGGTTTGATCTCAGCTTATGTGCCGTGTGTGTTTTGTGATTGTGGTCTGGCTCAGACTCTGTGGAAGACTGAGCTAAGCCAACTGAGAAAGTTCACCAGGGTCCTGAACTATGAAGCGAGTTCAACATACCCGGGTTATCTCTCTGCTACCTGGATTCTCTTACCCTAATACTGGCGATCAGGATAAATGATCACACAAAGCTGATTAACGACTTGTTAAGTCAACCCTGAGTGTTACTAATCCAAAACAGATGTTTTCACCGGTCATGACTTTTCTTCCAGAGAAAATTATCCCTATGAGTGGCACCTACTCCTGAGACATTATCAAATTGTTATCCAATAAAAATCTATATAAAAAACATAAGCATATAACAATAAAATGCAACACTGTTGTAAAAATGGACACGCAATTAATACCAGAGCAAATTATTAATCTGGTGACTTAACTCACTGAACTGGAAAAAAACAAACAAAATATTTTAATTCCAGTGAATAATTTTTGAGCGTTCTCAGAGCTGCTGTTTATTTCTAAGGTGATGGCTGCACATTAGAGCTCTGAGACTTTAAACTGGATGTATTTAAACATTAAAGCTTACGGTCCATAACCTGAACATAACCTGCTCTCGACAGTTTCAGTTTTTATTCTCTCAGCTGCAGACTCAGCGCTGTTTAAGGGTTTCAGAGTCAAGATTAACTATTAAAAGCAGAATTCAAACATGAGCTTAGTCTATGTGCAAATTTGATATGAACTCAGCAAATACAGTGTTGCTGTCCTGTTTTAGGATCACATTTTAACACTACAATTTTATTGATCTTTAAGTCTTATACAATAATAAACTTGTTAACAGCATGAAAAAAGGAATAATGTTGTGTGTACAAATGTATATTTATTACTGATGCTCGTCAGGAAAAAAAAATTCCAAAGTTTTGAGATACTACTGAAAAACCCCTCCCACTCTCCCGGCAGAAACCCAAGTGACCCATTTTCTGGATAACCGATTGGTCATTGGGCAGTGAAATCATACCTGATTTCTAATCTGGTCCCTAACCTGTTTGCAGGATAAGTTACCATGGCGATTTACCCCGGTAAGAAGTGAGCCACCTCAGTGCAGAAAACCCAGGGTTAAAGCTGGAGTTGCCTGGATACGCCAAAAGCCTGCATCCTAATACAGGGCCCTGCTTCAGAGCAGAGCTTAAGGAGGTTTCAGGAAACTGAGCAATGAGCTGAACCATACTGAATACTGGATATGTAGAGATTTGGATACATGAACCTGGGAGCAGAACTAAATCTGTCCATGAGGGAGAAAACAATAAATAAAACAAAGTGTGAACTGAACTTCTAACCGTGAAATTAACCTCTCACCTGATGAAGAGATTGACCCAAAATCTTTAAAGAAGTTGTTTTTAGGTTTTAATTGTTTTTTCCAACATTTTAATTTTCATATTTCATTTGAGGACTTATAGATGGGTAATGGTATAATACTGTATTTAAAACAGACAAGCTGATTGAACTCTGCTGATGTGTAGTGGTAGCGTGTAGTAGCTAAACTTGGTGAGTGATTAACTAAACTCCATGTTGACCTATTATTATCTGCAATATAATGAAATGACACATTTCAGTACAAACACTGAATGAGGCTGTTGTGACTGTACCTGCAGCTCCCACCGCAGAGTAAACAGTACCCTCCTCTGGTTTAAGATGCTCCACTGTTAAGATGATCAGAGGAATCCACAAAAGAAAAGATTTAATACTTTTATAAGCTGTCATACATTGTGGACCCAAACGCAGACTCAAAGGCTGCATTTAGGTCAGCAAAAAAAATTATGTTTGTTTGACAAAACAGAAAGTCCAGGCAGCAGGTGAAAACAAAGTCTTCAAAGCCAAACAGGTACAGGCAATGTTCAGGAGGCAAACGGTGAATGACAGTATGACACGATGATGAACACAGGCAAGCTAAAGCTTTATATAGTCAAGAGCCTAATCAGCCGAAAACAATACCACTGCGGCAAATATGAAACATATCAAACGTTCAGAAAGCAAGACGGGGAAGCAAAACTAAATACAACGTTCACGAGTCAAGAGACCAGAAAATTAAACAGGAAGTAAAACAAGGAACAGCAACACTGCAGTGGAGACTTAGCAAGATAGGAGGAAATATGGGGGACGTAAAAGAAACTGAAACAAGGAACAGAATACAAACAAACTATACCCATGAACAGAACCCAGAAACAGGTCTGAGGATATAGATACTGTATAAAAAATCTAACAAATAACTGTAAAAAAAGGACATAAAACTGCAACAAACTAAAAGTCAGAAGAAAACATAAAAATAACAACTGAAAGTCCAAAAGTCTAAACCCCGGGATCATGACATATGCATTGCTAAATTGCTCCTAAACCATGTTTATTTATTTATTACATTGCATGTGTCTTGCTTATTCATTCATCTTTCCAACTCACTAAGAGAGCATGTGACATCTTGCTGTTGATCTGCTCCATGGTTACAGGACTGTAAACATATCACATGGATTTTTTTTTCCCTTCGTTTCATCTCTATCTCCTCTGTGCTTTTCAAAGCATATTCTGAACCATTTACAGCTTCATTACATACAATACTGTTCAGATTCTATACCTTCACAGTATGGCTTGGGTCCATTTTGACCCAGGCCGAGAATTTCCTTATTATAAGTGTCTACAACAAATTTTGAACTACTGATCTATTTTGAATGTATGAATAGCCTGTCTGACATAAATTAAAGATTAATAATTAATGTTTCACAGAGCGGGAAGAGTGAATGTTTTAGGTTTTACAATACTCATTTTTGGAGAAAAACATCTGTTTCACCTAAAACATGAAAACATACTATCAATGATGATTTAAATATATTTTCCTAAAAGTGAAAATGGCAAGAAAATCCTCATAACTACCATTTATAAGTATATAATGTGAGTAATTCACACTCATAGGTGTGAATGTGAGTGTGAATTGATGTCTGTCTCTCAGTGTTAGCCCTGTGACAGGCTGGCTACCTGTACAGGGTGTACCCTGCCTCTCGCTCCAGCCCCCCTGCGACCCTGAACAGGATGAGCGGAAGCGAATGGATGGATGGATGGATTTCAGTGTTAATAAACATGTAGAGCACAAAACTTGCTTATTGCAAACTACTCAAAGCAGTGGTAGGAGTGCTGCGGGATTTACACGTGTTTCCTACACTCGCTGAAATGGCAGCTCAGGTGACTTCAGACTCCCCCAACCATTTTTTTAAATTTCTGTTTTAATCTCAGTTGAATATTAGTTAGTTTAATATTAGTAAGGTCAGAATAAATGGATTATACTTTGCTTATTGTTGAATTGTTTTCTTGCATTGTGGATACTTGTGTGTGCAGGTGCAGAGTACCCACACTGTGGAAGAGGACCCACAGTAATATAAATGCAATATGCTTGCATTTATATTACACTTCTGAACTTTTACTGACCACTCAGAGCACTTTCAACAACAAATTGCATTTTAACTATGTATTCAAAAAGTTCTTTATTCTGCACACTTAATCTCACGCGTACAAACAATTTGAAATGACCATTTTTAGAACCAATTAAAGTAACATGTTTCTTTGGACTCTAGAAGTAAGCCGGAGTACCTGGAGAAAACCCACTGTGGGTACTCTGAATTAAAATGTTTGCATTTCTGTGTATTTTGGGACACTTTATTAAAAGTCATCAATTTTCAGGCTCAAAGAATGAAATTCGTGGTATTTTTAGAGCTGTTCAATATCAAAACAAGTTAGATCAATTCCAGGACCATAAGATATTTTCATACCATGAACACATGGTGTTACTGTTTGTGTTGTTATAACACGAAACAATAAGATTTGTGTAGTCTTTCAGTTAGGTTTAAGATAAAATCATGTTTATGCTTTTATGTGCATGTGTCAGGCGGCAGCACAGTGGCATGGTGGTTAGCGCTACTGCCTCACAGCTAGACTGACATCTAGGCCTGAGTTTGATTCCACCTTGGCCTGGGCCTCTCGCTGTGTGGAGTTTGCATGTTCTCCCCGTGTCTGCGTGGGTTTCCTCCAACAGTCCAAAGACATGCAGTTACTGGGACTGGGTTAACTGGTCACTCTAAATTGCCCATAGGTGTGAATGTGAGTGTGAATGGTTGTCTGTCTCTCTGTGTTAGCCCTGCAACAGGCTGGCAACCTTGTACCCTGCCTCTCACCCTATGTCAGCTGGGATAGGCTCCAGCCCCCCCGACCCTGAACAGGAAAAGTGGAAGAGGATGGATGGTTGATCACAAATGATGAGCACAAAATGTTAGGATTAGTTAAGACTTAATGTAAAGTCAATATTAACAATGATAATGAAGATTTCAATACTCACCAGGATAAAGAGAGTCGTATTCGTGATCTACATTCTGGTAGATTTCATGATTTGTGGTGGAGCCCGAACTGTGAATCTCAGACTGGCTCAGCCTAAAACATGAAATAAATACAATAAATTCAAAGTAACTGATATACAGTATCAGTTAAAAGTTTGAACACACCTTCTCATTAGGTTTTTCATTATTTAAAAATAGTCTGCATTGTAGATTAATACTGAAGTCATCAGTATGAAGAAATACATATGGAATAATTTAGTATACAAAAAGTGTTAAACAAACCAGAATATGTTTTATATTTTAGTTTCTTCAAAGTAGGCTCCTCTTGTTTAGATCACAGCTTTGCACATCTTGGCATTTTGTCAGTCAGCTTTACGTGGTAGTCACCTGGAATGGCTTTCAGTTAGCAGCTCGGCCTGGTCAAGAGTTAATTTCTTCAATTTCTTGCCTTCTTAATGTGTTTGAGGCGATCAGTTGTGTTGTGAAGAAGTGGTATACAGTGAATAACCCTATTGGAATAATGCTCTAATCCATATTATGGCAAGAACTACTAAGTAAAAACGACAGTCCATCATTACTTTAAGAAATGAAGGTCAGTCAATCCAAAACATTTCAAGAACTTTGAGAGTGTCCTTAAGTGCAGTCGCAAAGAGCATCAAACGTTATGATGAAACTGGCTCTCATCAGGACCACCCCAAGAACAGAAGACCAAGAGTTTCCTCTGTTGCACAAGATCAGTCCATCAGAGTTACAAGCCTCCAGTTAACAGCACCCCAGATAAGAGTTCAACTACAGTAAATGCTTCACAGAGTTCAAGCAGCTCACACATCTCAACATCAACTGTTAAGAGTGTGTGAATCTGGACTTTATGGTCAAACTGCTGCAAAGAAGTCACTTCTAAGGAAGAAAAGCAACAGGAAGAGAATGGCTTGGGCCAAGGAACACATAGAATGGACATTAGACCAGTGGAAATCTGTCCTTTGGTCTGATGAGTCCAAATTTGAGATTTTTGGTTCCAAACTCCATGTCTTTGTAAGATGCAGAAAAGGTGAGTGGATGGTTCCTACATGTGTGGTTCCCACTGTGAAGTATGGAGGAGGAAGTGTGATGGTACGGGGGTGCTTTGCTGGCGACACTGTTGGCAATTTATTCAAAATCCAAGGCACACTTAACCAGCATGGCTACTGTACCTCACCATTATGCAGCGACCATGCTATCCCATCTGGTTTGTGCTCAGTGGGACCATCATTTGTTTTTCAACAGGGCAATGACCCCAAACACACCCCCAGGCTATGTAAGGGTTATTTGACCAAGAAAGAGGGTGACTGAGTGTTGTGTCAGATGACCTGGCCTCCACAATCACCTGATCTAAACCCAATTGAGATGGTTTGGAATGAGCTGGACTGCAGAATGAAGGCAAAGCAGCCAACAAGTGCTCAACACCTCTGGGAACTCCTTCAAGACTGTTGGAAAACCCTTTCAAGTGATTACCTCATGAAACTGAAAGAGAGAATGCCAAGAGTGTGCAAAGCTGTAATCAAAGCAAAATGTGCCGACTTTGAAGAATCCAAAATCTAAAACATATTTTGTTTTCTTTTAACCCTTTTTTTAGTTTACTACGTGATTCTTTAAGTGTTCCTTCACAGTCTGGGTGACTTCAGTATTAATTTTACAATGTAGGGAAAAAAGGGGAAAAAAAGAAAAACATTGAGAAAGTGTGTCTAAACTATTGCCTGGTACTGTGTGGTTAAAATAATAATACAAAGTATTTTACCAACCTGGTGAAGCATGAATCTGTGAAAGAGACATATGTTATTACATCATTTTGTGATGATAAACTGCTCCATGAGATGAGAATGCATGTATATGTTTGAATAATTAAAGTGTATGTAGTAAATAAACTGTCAAATACAGCATCAAAAGAAGAGGCTCTCACACTTCGACTGTCTGCGGATAAACAACAAGAGCAGGAGAAAAATGAGGAGAGAGACTCCACAAACCAGTCCAACAATCAGCCACACAGAAGAAGATGAAGAGCTTCCAGCTCCTGAAACAGAGACTGTAACAACAAACAATAATTAAGTATTAATAAACTATAATTATATTGGATATTTCATTAAATAATTTTCTCACAAAATAGAGCCAGGTGACCTCAAGCCTTAACAGATAATCTAATGGTTCTTCTCAAGCATGAAAATCATTTACAAATATTCATCAAATCTTTGATCCTGCTCACCTTTAACTAACATCCAGCTCTGTGGTGACTCTCTTCCTGAGTATTCACACTTGTAGAAACCTTCATCAGACTTTGACACTGCAGAGATCTTCAGCTCCTCTTTGGTATCATTTTGAATAAGTTTGTCATTGTGGTAGAAAAACACATTGGAAAGTATTTTTTGTGTCCTCAAACTGCAGCTCAGACTAACAGAAGCTCCTTCAGTCACAGGATGAACAGGACTCACCAGGATAGGACCATCAGGATCATCTGTGACACAATCAAACACAACTGTTTCAGTCACATCAGCTGGTGCAGACTTTTAGAAAAAGCTGACATTTAATAACAAACCAAATAATTTCTACAGTACTTGTTTTGCTCTGTGACATGAAACCTTCTCCTCTTAAGGTCTGGGTTATTGTTGCTGCAACAGGAATGAAGCACAACAAATGCTCCATTCATTTAGTCACAGTAGTGCTATACAGCCTCCTCAGTAAATGTGCTGCACTCAGCAACCTGCAAAAATTGGCCCCACTTGCTTTTTAATAACAGACCCAGTACAAGGAGCTCCAGGGTGGAAGAGGTTAAGTTCAGATCACAAAAAATTTCCATAAACCAAACATTCATCACAATAAGGAAAAATCTGTGACTTCTCTTTGGAAACTGTGATGGTAGAAGTTTTCACTGGGACTGTAATGATGATGATGATGATATTTAGTTGCAGCCACAGATGAGAATTAAGGTGCGGATTGCTAGCTTTAGAGAGAATGAGGACATACAGTAGAGTGGGAAAACTTGCAAAAAAGTTTTCCCACCTGCAAAGAATGGAAAAGTCTGTAATTTTTATAGTAGGTACACTTCAACTGTGAGAAACAGAATCCAGAAAACAGCAAATCCAGAAAAATCACATTGTATGATTTTTTTTTTTTTTTGCATTTTTGGCCACAGCGGCCACAGTGGAGAGACACAGGAAATGGGGGAAAGACACGCGGGCAAATTGGCGACGGGCCGGGGCTCGACCCCGCGCTGCCCACACCGCAACATATGTATGTGGTCACTGGCTTCACCACTAAGCCACCCAGGCGCCCCACATTGTATGATTTTTAAATAATTAATTTGCTGATGTTCACCATTATGAGACCAACAACCAAGAATATTTTGCTGCTTTGGTGAGACGCCTAAAATTGTCTGAAATTCTCATTTTTGTCTGTTTTGCCACATAGAATTACTTCACATACAGCAAAGCTGGGACTAATGCTCATGTGATGTCTCAATCCTTCACATACAAGAAGAAAGTGTATAATAACATACCCTGTACAGTGATGTTGACTGCACTGCTGAACTCTCCTGATCCAGACTCACACCAGTACACTGCAGTACCTGACTGTGATGTGTTGATGTTACATGTGGATCCAGTCTTTCTCCTACAGTCAGAGTTCAGCTGGTCATCCTCAGTGAACTTCTTCACTCTCCACTCAGCAGAGTTTCCCTCACAGGTCAGCGAGACAGAGTCAGAGGTGAAGTGTTGCACTCTGTCAGGACTCACTGTGAGAGACGCTGCTGAATGAACATCTGGAAACATGCAGGGAGGAGACAAAGCTCAGAGATGTTAGGATTAAAATATCACAGTGAAAATGTTCATTTGTCTTAAGGTTTTTTACAGAGGATCAGAATCTCATGGCACCTTTAGAAGCTAATTAAGGTTTCTGTAAACTTGCTTGTCCACGAGTATACATTTTTGTTGTTCCACAAGCAAATATATTCGTTTTTCATTTGATCAGCAATAAGATGTCCAAGATTTGTGATCGTATTACAGACAGTGATAAGGTCTCTTACCAGTTTCAAATGAGCAAATCTTAGAAGTTTGTTCTCTTTGATTCTTCAGATCATGACAACACTCTTAGAGGCATCATGGCTGCTATGGAGACCAGCGTTACGAGGACTTAAGACAAAAAGGTCTTCTGTGTACACAATATGGTTCACAAGAGTCCTGCCAATCATGCAGACAGTTTTACAGGCTTTCAACTTCTTCAGCAAATCATCAACATGAAGAATAAAAAGAGCTGGGGACAAGATTCCTCCTTGTGTAACTTCATTGTTCATCCAAAACAGGACTGAAATTCTATCACCCCATTTTGCTTCTGGCTGTCATACCAGTAAGCCACGACTCTCACAAATTTTGGCTCTCCTCTTTGACTCAGCCAATAACTTTCTGCTATTTACACCATCAAAAGCTTTGGAGGAATTAAAAAAAAAAACAGAAAAAAAACTGAGTTTTTCCCTCTATATTTGTTTACACTTTCCTTCAATAGACAAATCAGTGCCATGTTTAGAGCTGGTTATCATTGGAGTTAATAAACATATTGATAGAAACATACATCTTCTGATGCACTCGGACACGTCTTCAGTAAAGTACCTGGAGTCATGAGAGTGATCAGTTCCTGGCCTGTGTCCAAGTAACATTAGACCACCTTCATCCCTCGTGATTCATGGCCACTTGAGGCCCTTTCTGCTGTTTCTGAAAGTCTGCTGATGGCTTATGGTTTTGTTTTGTTTCGTTTTGTTTTGTTTCCATGCTCCTGTGTTGCCCAGGAGATCGTAGGCCTTGCATAGTGATCTTCCTGCAAAACCCCTGTTCCCTGCTTCAATGGGCATGCAGTGTGTGTGCCAACCACTATTCGCAGCAGTCCTCCACCAGCTCTGTGTTCTTCTCTGCCTTCCTCCCGATCGCCTTCTACAACTCAAAGAAAGGAGCCACCTTTTTAGATGTTTCAGAGAATAGCACTATGTCTGGCCTGAGGCTGGTCTCTGCAATGGTCTTTGGGAACTTAAATTGTTTACCCGGGTCCACTCTCATCTGCCAGTCACATGCTGTTCCTAGGAGGCCTTCCTGAGTTTTGGCTTGGGCCCTTGGATGTAATTCAGCGTTTTGATGGTTGAAGATATTTGCTCTGGTTGATGGTCTCAGTAATCACCCTTAGCACCTGGTCACGGTTTTGTCAGTATCTGCCAACCATCCTTTCAGTTTTTAGTTTGCTGCTCTCATGGAGGTTGTGTTCTTTAGGGTGCAGTCAAAGATGTTCCCAAGCCTTTTCACAGGGTTCTCTTTTACTGATGGAATTTGAGTTCCTCCCAGTGTAAAGCAAAAGTGGTCTGTTACCTTCCTTCTTCTCCCAACTAGGGATGTTGATTGACCTGACTTGAATTGCATCCTGGTCCAGGTGATTAGCTTCTTCAAGCCTTGGAGGATCCATTGGATTGCTGGGACTGATAAAGTTCTTATTGTCAAGTCATCATGTAAGCTATGATAGGTGGTTGCAAAACTCCAGACTTTTGGGGCCTCTGCACTCTGTTTCAGCTGACTTGACCAGCATATTCATGGCTAGAGAAAGGAGTGTCACAGTGATTGTGCATCCAACAATGATCCCTTTCTTGAGCCAATGCTGGTCAGACGTCACTGTCCCAAGAGGTGACACCTCCATCAGCTTTTGTGGTATGGAAGTGTATGCAATGACTGGGTCAAGCCATAACACAGTTAAGTCTCCTTTCCCTTCTTGAGCCTTGTTATTCAGTTGTGTCACCATTCCACTTTGTACCAGGTAGCCAGAGACCCCTGGGATCCCTTCCTTCTGCACGGAGGGGTTGATGTAGCCATTCTTGAGCAGGTTTTCAGTCAAACAGCATGAGGCAATACTGAAGAATATCTTTGCCGTCACTGAGCAGCGAGATGGTTCTGAATTGTTCAATGCCGGTTGACCTTTCTTTGTTTGGGACCCACACTCCTTCTGCAAATCTCCACTCTTGGGCAACCTTTCCTCTCCTCCAGATCACCTTCAGGATTTTCTACAGCTGGTGTGCAAGCTTGGGAGACCCCTTGTATACTAGGTAAGGCACACCCTTTGGCCCTGACATTGAGCTGGTTTTTGCAACCTTGATTACTGCTAAGATCTCCTTCCAACTGGGTTCCTTGATGTTAAAGTCAGGGGTGGGTTCTGGGGTGTTGATTAGGCCTCTGCATCTTCTTAGATCTTCCTCCTGTGCTGCATCACTGTAGGTGAGATGGAGATGATTGTCCACCTCCTCTTTGGAACAGGTAAGGTAGCTTTGTAGCTCTGATAGCCCAGGCTTCTTGTCTTCAATCGCCTTCTTGAACCATTTCCTCAAGAGTCGCAGTTCTTGTCTTAGTTGCGTGTTCTTGTTCGCCCTGTGGTTCTTGTAGTACTGGCTTCAAGTGTCCCTTCTCTTTCATAACAAACCTTTCCATGGTGATGCTGACCGCCATAGTGGCCATAGACACCGGGTCCTGCTCCTCCTGTGTCTCTACAGTACAAGGTTGTCCCTTGTGTGTTGCTCTTGTTGCACCTTCACTAGACATTTCATCTTGGCCTGGTGGATCTTCTGGCCTTGTGAGTTTTTGCAGATCTTTACATATACGCAAGATGAATTTGTTGTCATCTGTCCATTTGCATGGGTCATTTCATGACTTTGTGATTGTGTGTCTCAGAAAAGGCCAGCAATCAACATATTTAATCTAATCAACAGAATTCTTTCTAAAACATTTCACATTATATTGGTTACGATTATCGTTATAGAAGACTGCCTACTTTACCAGCTTTAACCTTGATCACCACTAATAGAACAGACAACAGTGAGTCTGGCAACAAACCATGAATCATATAGATAGTAAAATATATGGAAAACAAAGGAGCTAGCCTTTAAGGGCCATCTATCCAGCAGTCTAAGCAGAGATACCCAGACCTCCCTCTACCCAACCACTTCACCCAGCTCTTCCAGGGAGACACCAAAGCATTTCCAAGCCAGGTGAGAGATGTAATTTCTCCAGTGTGTCATGGGTCTGCCGCAGGGTCTCCTCCCAAGCCGCTTTTCCACCGATGGGGTTCTGGTGCCAGTTTTTGAACCGTTCAGCGGTTTTTCCGCCACGAACGCAGGCCCCGCAAGCTAGCTGATCTGGAACCAAGAACGCATGATGAAAGTGGCAGAAGGGTGTGACTCTGCCATCTCAACATAAACTTTTCTACCATATTACATGTGTATTACACGAGAAAAACGAAGCGATTTTCACAGCTGTGAATTAGGTTGGGTCTTAAGGCTGATCTTGCTGCTCTGTATCAGTACATATCACAGATAAAAGGACGCAAAGTGCGTACTTGTCGTCTTGCTCATATTTTCTGTCTGTGTTTACCTCTGTGCTGCACACAGATGCTGCAGTAGTTTGGTTTGGACCGTAAAAAGTATTTGTAGCACAAGAAAGGGGAGCGCGTTTTGATTGCGGCTTTTGATTGCGAGCGGCTTTTTCTTGGAAGTCGCAACAACAGGGTGGGAGGGAGGGAACAGATACCCCACACAGTAGAGGGAGAGACTCCTGCAACGCTCGCTTGGAAACCGGAAAGAGCTAGAAGAAGTTGCGCTTTACATAGAGGCTGCACGCCGGAACGGTAAGGAAAATAAATGACAGAAAATGTAAAGCACAAAAAGTGTGTGCAGTTTGTCACACAGTGTGTCTGCTAGCTAAAAGAACAGCTGCTGTATTTTAAGGGAGAATGAGCGATAACTTCACTCAGATGGAGAAAGAGGCAGAAACGTCGTCCAATGAGCTACTTTTACTTTCTTACTTTGAGTAGATTTCAGAACCTGTACTTTTTTACTTTTACTTAAGTACAGAAGTTGAACCAGTACTTCAACTTTTACCAGAGTAGTTTTTAACACAAGTACTTGTACTTCTACTTAAGTACAGAACGTCAGTACTTTGGCCACCTCTGCTTATATGTAAAGGAGCTGTTTGCAAGCATGGTGGAAACGCAGGCCTGTTCCTAAGCTTTTCGCCGGTTCTTTTGGGAACAGCACCGGCACCGGAACCCCGGCGGTGGAAACATGTGGGACATGCCTGGAACACCTCACTTAGGAGGTGGCTGGGAGAAATCCTTGTAAGATGCTCAAACTACCTCAACTGGCTGTTTTCAGTGTAGAGGAACAGCGGCTCTGCTTTGAGCCCCTCCCAAATGGCTGACCTCCTCACCCTATCTCTAAAGGACAGCCCAGCCTCCCTTCACAGGAAGCTCATTTCCACCGCTTGTGTCTGAGAACTCCGTTCTCAATAGGACTCCGTCAGCTCCAGTGTCCACCATCTGGGTCCAGGATTAGTGCCACAACAAACACTAAGGGACCCCATGATGGTCACGTATTATAAACTGCCCTTCAGTGTGAAATTTTGCAGCATCATTACCAAACTAAATATTTTTGAAGCATAGTTTAATTGAAAACAAACAGCAGCTGGTATTTGTGTAAGAAGAAGACATCTTCTTTTAGCAGCCATCTGTGATCAGTGTTGTTTTTTGTATTTGTCAGCGCTGTTAACCTGCCTGCTGACATCCTTGTTTCTTTACATAAATTTAAATAGCTAAAGTAAAAGTATTCGAAGACGAAAAATTTAAAATCTCATATTTGTCTTTTGTTTTTCATATTATCACAATAAATAAAAATTGAAAAGTAAGAAAAGGAAACAAGGAAATTCAGTTTGGTTTGATCACAGAGAGAAAGGAAAATATTCAGTTCAGTTCTTCTTTTGGGAGCTTTAATGTTCACAGACATTAATGATCATCATGGAAATGAGATTTTAATGGTCTAAATTTTGGTGAAACATTGGTGAATAAAAATGATGACATAACATCAGCTTATTGAAAGGACAGAGAGAAACAAACTGACCTGCAGACCAGACAAACTTTGGTTCACTGTGATCAGTGTGATACTCTGGGTCTCCTCTTCCTGCTCTACACACATATCCTGCTGTGTGTGTCTGTCCATCAATGATGTAGGAGTCCTGTGCAGTCCCATTGCCATCAGGTAGCAGCTCATAACTGTAGGATTTCTCTGATAGATCAGGAACAGCTTTATACCAGTAGAAGCTCCATCCTGCAGACGGATGTTCAACCTCACAGTTCAGAGTTACTGAGGCTCCAGGACTCAGCCATGATGGAGACACAGTGAGGACAGGATGGAGTTTATCTGTTCAATAAAGATTTTCTCTGAATGAACATGTAGTACAGTCTCTAAACAGTGAACTCAGGTTATAAAAAATGTCGACTGCAAATCCAGATATTGTCAGGGTCTTGGACCAATTGTCCAGTGTTTTGAGTTTTGTGGACTTTGAGGTTTTGCTTATTTAAATGTTCTATGAGATTCTTGGTTTACCTTGTGTTTCTGTTGTTCCTTGTTTATTTTTCCTTCTACAGTATGTTCAATCTTGTTACCTGTTCCCAGTCTTTAGTGCCTCTCTCTGTATTCTCTCATGTTTCTGGTTCCCCTGTCTTGTGTCAAGTTTCCTGTTTCCACTATCAGTTTTTTCCTGTATTACTCTGGTGGGCTCTTGTGTTTTTTAAATGTATTTCTACTTCTCTTGTCTCGGTCCCTGTAATTAGTGTCAGCTATGCGCCCACTCGTTTCCTCTTCCCTCATTTCCTGGTGTGTATTTATTGTCTGTATCCTTATTTGTCCTTTGCCAAGTCACCCCACTTGGTAGTATGTTTCCATTCCATGTTTACCAGCTGTTCCCAGTTCTTCACATTGTTTACTGCTCTAAAGCTTTTTCCTGATTATGTATTCTGTGATTGAGCCAAGCATTAAAGCTGCCTCTTTTAGAGTTTAGTCTGTGTGCTGAGTCTTGGGTCCACATCCTGCTTGCCACATCGCCGTATCCTGACAAATATTCACTGCAAACTGAGACTGAGACTGTCTAAATATAATGTCATTCTATACAAACAAAAACACATTTTACAAAGTGTTCAATCACCTTAAAGGAAATATGACTTACTGTCAGAAACAGTCAGTGTGACTGAATCACTCCACTCTGTTGTTTTATGCTGTGAACTTTTCATTCGGCCCTTACAGCGATAATTTCCACTGTTGGATGATGAAGCAGATCTAATCCTGTATTCATTTTGATTTGGAGGTTTTGTGTAGCTGTTTGTTTCCCATTCATAATCCCACCCAGTGTCTCCTCCATGGATCTCACATCTGACAGTGATCACTTCTCTGAATTCCAGTTTGGATCTTTTATATTTCCTTTGCTGTATTTAAAAGGCATTTCTCAAATGCTATGATTAATTTGAACTGTGACTGAGTTTATTTATCAGTTGTAAGAAGATGACTCTAGAAAGAAGTAAACACTTTTAAATCCTAATGAGAAAATATTTGTGGAAGTGAATGTTTCTCAATTTGGCAACTTGTAAAAACAAAACAAAAAAAAAAACAACAACAACAACAACAACAAATTCTCTGACACTAATGAGCTCCAATATTAATTCATTTGGTTCAATTCATTTTTGTGATGTACATCATCCTTGACATTAAAATCCTACAGTGGAATGTGTGTGATGTTTAGCTCATTGATCTGAATGGATCACATACCAGCACAGACAGCGTCCAATAGTCTACAGTTCAGTTCATTAAGGGACGATTCACAAATATCGACATTTTCCAGAGCGTACAAAGCGTACTCTTTTTCAGAGCTTTCCACACCTGCTGCGCCGCACTCACAGCTTGTTCCTGTCTAATATCATCAGTAGAGTCATTTTGTGAATCGATGATGGACTATTTTAGAGAATTCAATGAGGCCTTTGAACTGATCTGCCAGAACGGAGGCCGTATCGCTGCAGACCACAGAATTGTACAGAGGTGTGGATGCGTACGGTGGGTGTTACCCCCTCTTCCCTATCGTACACTTTGTACGCTCTCAAAAATGTCGATATTTTTGAAGCATCCCTAAGTGAAAAAGATGCAGTGTGTGTTGCTCATGAGACCAGACTCCTTAACTAAAACCTGAAACCTCTAAAGATTCATTTAAAAAATAAATAACGTGCAAAAAACAACTGAAGTAACTGCATTATATTTTGGTGCAACAGGTAGTACTACACGTGCAATAAAATAATAAAAATACAGAAGAGCAGTCAGTGGATTGAACTTTTTTCTTAGTGGATGTGGTGGAGCAGCTGAAACAGGTTCAGCATTTGGTCTGCACTTCATGTATCAGAGCTATACAGCAGAGAAGTTACTCTGATATGTTTCACTCTCTTCACTGTGAATAAAAAGCTGCTTTTCAGGTTTTTTGTTGTCAGACTGAAAATAAAATGGAGGAAAGATCTCCAACTTACATGATACAGTCAGTGTGATGATCTCACTCCACTCTGTCAAGGATTTGCCTCCTTTGCCTCGGCATCTGTATCCTCCACTGTCAGATTCAGTAGCTTTGATGATTCTGTATTCACTGGATGTTGGAGGTGTGTTTAACTTGGCTGGTCTCCATTCATACTTCCACTGAGTTTCTCCACCTCCCTGAATCTCACATCTGATAGTGACTGTCTCTCCTCTGTATATCTGAGTCCAGGATGGCTGCAGGATCACAGTGGGCTTAATGGGAACTGTCCACATAAAAATGATCCAGTTGGGAGAAGAGAAGCATAAAAAATTCTGCTGTTTATAACATAAATGTAGAATGACTGCAAAACAGAGAGCTGTTTGTAAAGTATTCGGTTGATTTTCTTTCTTGATGCTCTAAAGGTCTGGTGAAAAGTCTGGACTGCAGGCGGGCCAACTGTGATGCTACTATGAAGCCATGCTGCTGTAATAGATGCAGTATGCTGTTTATCATTGTTTGGTGAAATATGCAAGGACTTGTTAATCTATGTTAATCTAAAACCTGTATAAATCTCTCAGCATTGATGGTTCCTTTCTGGATGTGCAGGCTGCCAACGCCATAGGCACTAATGCACCCCCATACCATCAGAGATTCAGGCTTTTGAACTGAGTCCATCCATCCACTCACTGCTTATCCTGTACAGGGTCGCGGGGGTGCTGGAGCCTATCTCAGCTGACATAGGGCGAGAGGCGGGGTACACCCTGTACAGAGCCAACACAGAGACAGACAACCATTCATACTCACATTCACACCTCTGAGCAATTTAGAGTCTCCAATTAACCTAACCCCACTGACTTCATGTCTTTGGACTGTGGGAGGAAACCGGAGTACCTGGAGGAAACCCACACAGACACAGGGAGAACATGCAAACTCCACACAGAGAGAGGCCTGGGCCAAGGTGGAATCGAACCCAGACCTTCTAGATGTTATTGTAGCTGTGAGGCAGTAGCGCTAACCACCATGCCACCGTGCTGGAAAACATGGTATCCATGTTTTCAAAAAATAATTTCAAATTTTGATTAATCTGACCACTGAACAGTTTTCAGCTTTGCCTCAGTCTATTATAAATGTGCTTTGACTCAGAAAAGACAGCAGTGTTTCTGGATCATGCTCACCTTTGGCTGGGAGCAGATGACACTGGTGCACTCAAAATAGGGTAGTGATAGTATCAGTGAGCTATCAGTGTTTAGCAAACATGAACAAATTGTTGTCAGCTTTTTGACCGTCAAAGGTCAAAATGCCTTCTAGTGAAAAACAGCTGCATAAAAGGTAAGAAATCAATGCTTTCTTGTTGATCTGTTGGGCAGCTGATGCCTTCAGCCTCCAGCTTCCTGTTAACAAGGAAATGACGTACCAACACAGAGCTTCCTCTTTCACAAGGCAAACTTAAACTTTTGAGTTAAGCTAAATTTGCTGTTCTTTATCCATTTCTGGTTACCATCCACAACTAATCTTGCATCACTTCCTGATATCCCAAACCACAAGGGCGGGCCGAAAGGTCATAGACCGTGCATGCATTAATCACACATTTAAAAAAAATATAGGCATTAAAAGGTACTTGCATTAAAGCATTATTATCACGTTAACTTTGACAGCCCTACTTTAAACATTTGATATGAAGTTATGCTTGAGTTTATTAAGGAAGGTCTGTATTCACTCCTCTATGGAGTGATTTGGCTGCAAGTTTATTCTTCACATCACTTCTATTTTCACATGTGTCAACCACTTTACCCATCTTACCACCTTAAAGTCAGTCAGTCCAAGCCTCCATCTTTATCAACAGCATCTAGACTCCAGGGGTCCTGCCCTGATTCCTATCACTGCTGTGATTCCATTCTGCCGTGATGGGCCATTGGAGTCTAATCACCAAATAGCTTAATTGATTTTTTTATAAAAATAAATCATTTTAACATATTAAAATTTACCCCCAAAAAAGCACCTGTTTAAGTTTTAACTGCTGAATGGTCAGGAAACAGATGAAACATCCAGCATATCAGTGTTTTTTTTTGTTACCCTGCATCAAAAAAATTAAACTGGTGCAATTTTGCTGCTGAAACTATGATATATCCCATATTAATGATGCCTAATGTTGGTCATTCAAACTACACAGGCTTGAAACTGTGTGGAAAGTAAATGTAAATAAAATTCTAGATATTCACACATGGTTTGAATAATAAATAGTAAATTAATACAGTTGCTTCATCCCAAAGGCTCTACATATGCAGGTTTTTTTCTTTTGTAGATCTCCTGTCATCTGTATTACTCCAGTAATACCACTTACTGTTAACATTTCATGTATTTTAAAATATTTCTCAGATTTTAATCATCTGTTTTATAAATAAATGGCTGATTAAATGTGAAGTTTTACTTGTACTTCTGAACATTTAAAGGAAGGTAGGTCATTATGCAAAACTGCTGTGGGCAGACTCGGGATTTAAACATCTCCTTTATTGGACACATTTATTTTGACGGCTGTTCAAAGTGAAATTCATTTAATTGATTAAAATCAATCAGTTATTGGAAAACTGTAACACTCATAGGGGAAATCAGAGTTATGTTCTGATTTCGGTTTTCTTCCAAACCGAGTTCCCGAGAACATAACAGAACTGGAAACATAACCGAAACTGTGCTTAAACCATGCTGGAAATAAGAGAATCAGTGAAAATGTGGCATTTTAAACTTGGGTAAAAAAGACACTTTGGTGCTACAGAAAGTAGCACCAAAGTTCAGAGAAACTCAAAAAGCCATTAATCTCACCTCGCAAAGCACCCCTCTGGGCTCTGTTCAATAAAACGAGTTCAGTGTCTCTACAGTAACTTTGCATTTTCTGGCTTCACTCACCCTAACATCAGCAATCACGATACGCAGTCACACAAAACTGTTCCTAAACTCACAAAATGTAATCCAGGGTGTCCTGATCTGTTTACCAGCGTGCGCACATGAAAGGGGTGGTGCTGGCAGCATCTGACCAATCACAAACACGGACAGATGTACCGGCTAATTTTTACGAAGGAGGATAGAAACATGAAGAGGCTAAACAAACAATAAAGCCTGACAGTAACACAGCTGCTGCAGACACAGCTGTGGTATGTGTGTGAGTGTGTGAGAGGAAACTCAGTGCACAGCAGTTTAGTATTAAAAGAACTGCATGAATGTTTGTGCACTTTAAGCGCTTTTGGTCACTATTAATAAAGTTGAGCCTGTTTGAAATCAGGTAAGAGTAGACAAATGCCAAAATGCCGAGTGTGTAAAGTGAACAGACTGATTCAGTATCAGCTGTCATTCAGACACAGGAGAATCTGATGGGCTTTAATCAAGTATTACATTAAAAACATGTTTAAAAGACAGTTTTAGTTTTCATTCTTGCAGCTGCAGCCTTGGTGCTGTTTAACTCTTTGAGAGCAAGAAGAAATCTAAAAACAGAATTTAAACATAAGCTGTCCACAAGTACAAATAGGTGCTCTGTTTTTGGGTCATATATTAATGCTAACAGAACAATAAAACTTGTAAAACTGTTGGCATTAAACAGGGAAACATTAAAAAATAAAGCTGTATCTAAAAATCTGTATTTATTACTGATACTTCAGACGCTATTAAAAACTTTAGTCCCTCCTACTGTCCATGCACAGAGGTCCGAGAGATCTTCCAAGAATGGTGATATTATTTTCTGGACAAATGATTGGTCTGTAGGCTGTGATTTCATACCTGCTGACCTCTAATCTGAAACATAACCTGCTCAGGAGCAGATTAGGTTAGCTGCAAGTGACCATGGTGATGTACCTCAGCCAGAAGGGAACCACCTTTGTAGTACCCCGAAGTCACCTGGATAAGATGAAATCCTGCTTTGTACTGCAGGCCTCTGGGCCCTATTGCAGCCCCCTTGGGGCCCATGTGGGGGCACTGTGGGGAGACCCAAGACCACATGGTCCCACAGCCCTCTGTGGGCACAGCCACCTGGGGCCTGCTTGGGCTAAGTGTGGGTTTGCGCTGTCCACACAGCACCACAGTTCACCCACAGCTGTCCACAGTGTGCCAGTAGGGGCATGTTTGAGGGATTCAGGAAGCAGGTTTAGCTAAAATTCAGAGTTTGTTAATCCTGAGATGAGGGAAACTGGAGTTTCTGTTTCAGAAAGAGGGTTAATTAAAACTCTGAGTCAGTTACCATGGTAACAGACTGTAAACTCAACCTACTCGCTGGGAAGTTTTGTTCAGCAAACTCTGAGCTTCTCTCTGACTCCTCTCCTCCTGTACCTGAAACTACTGTGACACTTGGTTTCATTTCCTCATTCATAAAATTGCTGTCAGAGAAAATTCTGCAGGTATTTTTACAAATCCTGAAATCCCAGTTAAACATTATTTCTTCATTTTTTTCATTATCATTCAGTGATCAGTGTGAGATCAGACACAGTGATTACATCACAGATTTATTATCAGCTCAAAATAAAATCTGTAGTCTCCATCTTTATGACTCTGTGCACTTATCAGCCGTCAGACTGTCAGACAGTTTCTGAACACTGCAAACATTTACTTTGCATTCCTGTGAAATAACTGTTTAAATTAAACTTATCTGAATAAAACTTTAGACACACTGATCACATTTGCTGTGCTGTAAAGAGTCACAGTGATGAAAAAATCTCTGTCACAGTTGGAGTTTGAAGGATATTTGAATGAAGATGAGGCTGAAATGATACAAAGCTTAACTAACTAAAAAATATTTTTTAAAAGATTTTTTAAATGGAGCTGCAGACAGTGTGATAAAATTCTGTTAAACAACCTACAGTATATAAACTGGAAGAAAACTATTTCTTACCTTTAGCATTTCCATAGATGACTGCACTGAGCACTAAAATAATGAATGAAGTATAATCAATAAAACCTCATCAGACATTAAACAACTGACAAAATCCATATAAATGATACATATTTAGATGAACAGTAATCACCAAATTTCTGTGCTCCTATTTATCAAACAGGCTCTAAAATAACAACTAAAACAACTGTAACACAGTGTGTAACTGTAGGTGATGCAGAAAGCAGCAGTGTATGAAATATTTTGCATAAACCATCACAAAAATCACAAGTATGCTTTGTTCAAGCTCTCAGGTAAACAGGTTAAAGCAGTGATACACTGTAATTATCACAGATGAGAAACATTTTCATTAATCGTGCCATTCAAAAAATGTCAGAAGTGAACTTACAGAAAAACCCCATCATGCAGAGCAAAGAGTGCCCCATGGTCACATCCAGCCCTGCTGCACTCAGACCCACAACTGATCTCAGAGAGTTTAACTTTGAACAATAAGAAATGCAGAAAAAAAGAGAATCTGTGTTTAGTACAGAAAATAGTTTTTTTTTTCTAACTTCTTCTTTTGTTTGGCCTTTTTGTGCTCTCTTCCCTTTTACACCAGCCTCAAACAGCTCCTGTTAATTGGCTTGTTCTTACAAGTACTTTTCTCACACCACTCAATACAGCATGTCTCATTCGCACTTTCTACAGTGCTTTCTGTCTAACTTTCACACATAATCACACTCCGAAGAATGAATCAGTAGGAACTTGTGGTTCAGTATCTTGCCCAAAGATACTTTGGCATCCATACTGGAGCAGCCAGGGATCGAACCACCACCAACCTTCAGGCTCTACCACCTGAGCCACAGCCACAGCCACCCCACAGTAATGTTGACCACAGCATTGGGTGACAGGTTTACAGTGTCCACTTCTAACACAGAAGAGTGTTGTGTTGTGTTGTTATCTGTCTCTATGACAAGGGCATTCTGTTGCTTCAAGTCAGACAGATTTTGCCAGGTCATAATTTTCACCATTTTCTTCTTTAAAAACTCTATTCTCTAAACTCTGTTTTTGCAGCATCCTGTGGATCATTATCATGCTGCAATATTCCTCTTCTAGCAGGTCTCTGCAGACTGGGAGTTCATCTTCCATCAGCCAGTGTTTTGGTATATCCACAGGCATTCATGGTGCCATCTATAAATATCATCTCCTGAACATGTATTGTACTCAGCCCCTTGTCATCACTCTCCTCCCTCCAGGACTCTGCACTCACAGTGATGCTCCTGTTCTGGACCCCATCTGAACACATTTATTTTGTTCTCATTGACCAAAGTGTGCTCCCAGCATTCATTGAGCTTCTGATCATCTTCTTTAGCAAAGTTTAGTCCTGCAGTTGTTTTATTTCTGTACAGGTTGATGTTATGCAGTGACCTTTGAACTATCTGACTGTTCAAAGAAACTCAGTTTTTTTTTTTTGTTCTGAAGCACTTGTGCCTCTTTTTTGTAATGAATTTGTTTTTTCCTTTTTGATTGTTTATCAGAGGAATTATGTTGAAATTCTTCCTTCAGGCTGCATAAAAACCTAAATATTTGATTTGACTGTTGGCTCAAATGTGCTCATGCAGTACTGAAGTGAAAAGGCTCCTCTGAGCTCAGCATAGATCTGTAAATGTTCTTGTGATTTGATTCTGGTTTGAAGTTGAGACACAAACACAGGAAATGTTAGTTTCATTTGAACTGAAACTAAAGACCTGTACGCTTCACAAACTGAAGTAACAAAGACAACAATTAAATTCATAGTTACATTTATTATCTTCTGGTATATCAAATCAAAGAGCACTTAAGAAAATGTTACCTTTATTATAAAGCTGATAGTTTCAGAATGAAGAAGCTACTCAGATATTCATTTCTCTTTCTGGATTTCACCAAGTGAATTCAACAAGATATAATTAGCTATTTCGTGCTCTATCATGGCTGATTTACAACCTCTAGACAGGATAAAGCTTGGGTAAAAGGTAAAATTTAGTGAGTAAATTTAATCAACATCATCACCTTGAATATATGCATGTCTACTACCTCTGCTGTAACTCATCAGTGACCACACACACACTGCAGGCACACAGTCTGCTCTGCACCCGTAACACATAGTGCATTGCCACAACCCTGCAAACTACCCATATTAGCCTGGACTAAACCGTGCAGTTTTTATAACACAAAATTATTATACCTCAATTTGTTTTGCAAAACATTTCACAAAAAGATAATTCAGCAACATATCATCTAATCAATCTAATATCCAATTTAAAAAGCTGTAAAATGTATTAGGATTTTAGAAGTAAGCAAAATTACTAGTTTATCAAATATCACTTGCTGAGCAGTTACCTTTGAACAAAAAATCACTTATCTTCCTCTCTTTCCCATCTTTCTTACATCTTTGTCCATCTCTGAGATTATCACATGTTAATATTTTATTTCTCTCCCTGGGAAATACAGGAACTGCACATTTAGCTACCAGGACACAATTTGTTCCAGACGCACCAAAAAAAAAAAAATCTGTTTGCTAACTTCTGTGAGCTGTTACTGTAGAAACACTGAGAAGCTGCCCGGATATCACCTTTAAGGATGTGTGTGTGGGGGGGGGGGGGGGGGGGGGGGGGGGGGGGGGGGGTCAGTGGCTGCCCTCCATTCATGCCTGTCCCACCTGTGGCTTCCTGTTGGAGCACAATAAAGCTTATTGTAAAAGCATCGTCCTGGGCTGACTGACTGTTAGCCAGAGATGAGCTCATGCTTTGTTCAGTTTAATCAGTGCTGCTGATGAGATCACATGTATAACATGGAAAAGTGTTTTCTCACTTTAGTCAACACAAACTGAGAGTCCTGCTGCCAGAAGTGAGTAGAAGAAATAAATGAGAAGGTGGAACTCATATCAGTGCATATTGTACATGTGAATAATAAAGACTGCTGCAAACATTTGTTAACACAGTTTTTCCAAAACCAGCAGGACTTTGACTGAAACTGTTTGTAGAACAACATCTGGTAAAGACTGAGGCTTTCAAAGCTCAGTGAAGCCTGTTCATGACATTTTCATTGACTTTAAATGGATTTAAGTGGCCTAATCTTCAGATGAGGTGGTGCAGAGCTGAGCGCGGCAGCTGGAGGAAAAACCTTCCTGCAAAACTGGATTCAAAGTAGCTGTAAGTCAGCCAGCAGGAGACTAAAGCATCCAGGAAGCTCAGGCTTTGTATCCAGTAAGTGTCTCTGTGCATCATGTGCAACAAGAGATTCTGTGAGCTGGAGATCTCATATTTATGTACAAACAATATGTTGATGTAGTAATTCAGAAAAACAGTCACATTATGATGCTGCCCTGTTAAATTAATCAGATAAATCCACCAAAGAAAAACAAAAACCTTTTAAACACTTTCTAAACCATATTTTTTGTTTTACATTGTGTGATTTATGTACTCACTTTAATTGCCAAAGTTTTGAAGCTCAGTCAGAGAGCATGCAGCATCTTGGTGTTGATCAGCTCCTGAAATGTGCAGATTTTTAGTTACAGGATTGTAAACTCATCACATGGATTTAGTTTAACCTGCTCTGCTTTTCAGAATATATTCTGTACCATTTCTAGTATTTTCCACTTGTGTGATTGATTCATAGAGGTCAGCAGTACCTAAATAACACAAAAAATACAATTACAACAAGTCAGGGTCACATTCAAGATTTTAATGCAGTTACATCAAAGATGAGAGCAGAGACAGAAGTACTGTGTGAGTCAAAAACAGGACTATCAGATATTTTAAATGTTCTTTGAAAATCTGCTGATCACAAACTGAACCTAACAAATGTTATTGTTAATGGAGCCTGAATGAAAGTCAATATTAATAATAATAATAAAGATTGGTTTCAGTGCTGACCATGTTGTAGAGAGTCGTATTCATCAGTTTCATTCTGGCTGACTTCATGATTTGTGGAGGAGCCCAAACTGTGACTCTCAGACTGGATCGACCTGAAACATGAAATAAACACAATAAATACAAAGTCACTGATGTATGTTTATAAAAAGGCCCCCTTGTGGCTGCTTTGTACCTCAGACGTTTCCACTAAACTCTCTTGCTCCACCTGCAAAACACCTCACTAGACCTGGACCGTCGACCAATCAGGAGTCACCTGGACTCACAGCACAGGGTTCATATTATGGACTTGACACTTTATTGTGACTGCTGGTATTAAGCCTGGTTGGTGGAGTTTTTCCTCTGTACTAGTGTTTAATATAGATTTGTGTATGGCATTTTGTTTTGTTTAGATAAGCATTTAAGATACAGTAACAGGTGTGTTTTGGTTTCAGTGTAACCTTTACATAGTTCAATATGTTTTTGGTTTTCTTGTTTCAGAACCACACATTCAAATCATCAGCTGTAACTGCACTGGTGGTGGCAAATAAAGTAATTCAATGAAGACATCTGTGTGATTCTGATCGATCACCTGCTGCAGGTTCTACTTCCAGCACAATCATAATAGCAGAGAAGCACAGCCTCCCTCACAGTGTTTGAAATAATAATAAAAAGTATTTTACCAACCTGGTGAAGCATGAATCTGTGAAAGAGACATATGTTATTACATCATTTTGTGATGGATAAACTGCTTCGTGAGATCAGAATGCATGTATATGTTTGAATAATTAAAGTGTATGTAGTAAATAAACTGTCTAATACAGCATCAAAAGAAGAGGCTCTTACACTTGGACTGTCTGCAGATAAACAACAAGAGCAGGAGAATAATGAGGAGAGAGACTCCACAAACCAGTCCAACAATCAGCCACACAGAAGAAGATGAAGAGCTTCCAGCTCCTGACACAGACAAACAATAATTAAGTATTAATAAACTTTTCATACCATAAGTTTATAAAAGTTCTCACAAAGTAGAGCCAGGTGACTTCAAGCCTTAAAACAAACAATCTAATGTTTCTTCTCAAGCATGAAAATCATTTCCAAATATTCATCAAATCTTTGATCCTGCTCACCTTTAACTAACATCCAGCTCTGTGGTGACTCTCTTCCTGAGTATTCACACTTTTAGAAACCTTCATCAGACTTTGACACTGCAGAGATCTTCAGCTCCTCTTTGGTATCATTTTGAATAAGTTTGTCATTGTGGTAGAAAAACACATTGGAAAGTATTTTTTGTGTCTTCAAACTGCAGCTCAGACTAACAGAAGCTCCTTCAGTCACAGGATGAACAGGACTCACCAGGATAGGACCATCAGGATCATCTGTGACACAATCACATCAAATCATTTCTATAGTACTTATTTTGGATTGTGATCTGTCTTAAATTCTGGGTCATTGTTTCCTGCAACAGGAATGAAGCACAACAAATGCTCCATTCATTAAGTCACAGTAGTGCTATACAGCCTGCAATATTCCTCTTCTAGCAGGTCTCTGCAGACTGGGAGTCACTGGGAGTCATCTTATCAGCCAGTGTTTTGGTATATCCACAGGCATTCATGGTGCCATCTATAAATATCATCTCCCCAACATGTATTGTACTCAGCCCCTTGTCATCACTCTCTTACCTCCAGGACTCTGCACTCACAGTGATGCTCCTGTTCTGGACCCCATCTGAACACATTTATTTTGTTCTCATTGACCAAAGTGTGCTCCCAGCATTCATCAAGCTTCTGATCATCTTCTTTAGCAAAGTTTAGTCCTGCAGTTGTTTTATTCTTGGATGTCATCTGTACATGTTGATGTTATGCAGTGACCTTTGAACTGTCTGACCGTTCAAAGAAACTCAGTTTTTTCAGTCTGAAGTACTTGTGTGCCTCTTTTTCAGCTCTGGTCAAACTTAAATTGCATTGTCCTCAGCATCATCTTAAGAGGACAGCTCTTATTAATGCTAATAGAAGTTGTTCTGTACCTCCTGATTACTGCTGCAGTTCGATAATCTAACCTATAGTTGGACATGGATCTTCATGCATCTTTTTCCATCTTTCTGAAGTCTGACAGTCAGATTTTTCACTCATTGTGGAAATTATTTTCCATGTGGAGTCATGATGCAGACAGGCAGTCAGACACAGGTGATAAACTGAAACAGTTCTGGTTATCACGACTAATTTTATAAACATTTCGATACAAATGGGATCCTGGAAATCACACAAGCATTTAATTTTTGTTTCAGTCTTCACCGGTTTTCTAACTCATCAGGGATCATAAATGTAATCACTTACAGCTTTTATGCTTTGGAGCCTGTATTTTCATCAAAGGCTTTTGATTGTTTATCAGAGGAATTATGTTGAAATTCTTCCTTCGGGCTGCATAAAAACCTAAATATTTGATTTGACTGTTAGTACTAATATGCAGTACTCTCATGCAGTACTGTAGTGAAAAGACTCCTTTGAGCTCAGCATAGATCTGTAAATGTTGGACTCTGGTTTGAAATTGAGACCCAAACACAGGAAATGACTCAGTGTGTGGTTGAACTGAAACCGAAGACCTGTACACTTCACAAATTAAAGTAACAAAGACAACATTTAAATTCATAGTTACTTTTATTATCTGTTGGCATACCAAAGCAAAGCATGAACTCATTGTTCTTTAAGTTCTTTGTCATGTATGTACAGATGCACACTGACCTCAGCATCTGACTGCATGTAAACACAATAAAAGAAAACCAAACAGATGATGTGAAATAATTGCTGAAGCTCTGTAATAATGATGTTTGTGTTGAACGCTACATGATGCCAGTCAAGATCATGTAATCGTATCCAAAGTTCAAGAAGCAGACCCAAATGCAGACCAGAACTCAGAGCACCAAAGAAAAGGTTACCTTTATCATAAAGCTGATAGTTTGAGGCCACAGTGGCAACAAATAAAGAAACCTGTGGTGGTGGGATGTGGTTTTGGCTCAGCTGCAGGGGAGGGGTGGAGCAGAGGGTGTAGGGGCAGTGCCAGGAGAGGCTGGCTGGCACTGCTGCCGGCCATCATTAAATGTCAGTTTCCATCTTCGTTCTCATTTTAGTTTTCAGCCATGATGCTCAACAAGAGATGATTGTGTTTGTTTTTGAGTGCAGAGATGGTGCATATGAGCCTGTAACTATGCGAGAACTCAGTTATATCACACAAAAATATTATTTTCCAGGTTGTCCCCTGGAGGTGGTCACTGACGCACTAATGTTCATCTGCATAATCACATGACCCGAGGTGTGAAAAAGGTGTGAGTCATTACAATCATTGGTTTTTTGGTGAAACTTCGCCAAGTAGGTTGATGCGCCTGAGAAGGGAACTCACTGTAGATGGGAGACAGTTGGTGTTGTAAGCCTCCACCTCTGTTCATTGATGGTCGTTAGCACGTCTCACAACATTGCACACAAGCTTAGTTCTACATTTACATTCAATTGTGAGTCTTCAGTTTGCCACAGACATTAAAAACACATCTTCTACCTCCTCTGATACACACGCCTTCATTTTATACTCATGGCCACCTTTTAGTGTCACAGAGGGGTTGATACTTTCTCTGGATGAATGAAACTGCTATGAAGATGAAACAAAAACAAACTTTACACAGTGATGTTGGTGCTCACACAGCACAACTCATAACCATTCTGTAATTATTCAATGATACTCTGTCACATTACCACTTCTTTCCACTTCACTTACAGACTCATCACACTTTGGTTTCTAACCAAACTTGTGCTTTGGGCACAGTTACAGCTATATTTACAACACACTGGGATTTTTTGGCTTCTTCAACTCGCTGTGACTAATGACAGACTGAAGTCAAAGTCTTTATTCTTTATCATCACAGCTCTGAGAGATATTTAACACCAGGCCAAGCAGATACATTTGCTCCAATAAATAATAAATGACTAAACTGCGCCCTCTGTTGACCACCAGCTCTAAACACAACCCAGTGATTATATTTGAGAGGTGTGTTTACAATGAGAAATGTGGAGAATGACGAGGATCTGAGCGGTTTGGAAGCTGCAGGAAGAAAAAATATATTATATGTGATTTTGTGGGCAGAGAGAGTGACAGTTTCTTCAATGCTTTCTTAATTCTAATATGTATAAACATTTACAGCATATCCATGCACAGAGCTGAGATGAACCTCCCTTAAACAATAACTTGATGTCTCTTTGAGACTAAACACTCCTGATAAATACCTTCAAGTGTTTGAGTGACACATCGGGCAGCAATAAAGTGATCAGAGAAGGACCATCCATCCATCCATCCATTTTCTTCCGCTTATCCGGGGCCGGGTCGCGGGGGCAGAAGCCTAAGCAGAGAAGCCCAGGCTTCCCTCTCCCCAGCCACCTCCTCCAGTTCATCCGGAGGGACCCCAAGGCGTTCCAAGGTTCCAAGAGAAGGACTACACGAGCAAATCATAAATCAACAATCAGAAAAGCTGCTCATGAAATTCCCACTGTGCTTTTTGTCTGAATTCCTTGTTGTCTCTCTGCTGTGTGAAGTTTCCTTATGACATAAACAAGACGTCTGCTGAACAAAGGACTTGTGTCTGAAACCACAGGCTCCATTTCCTCTATTCCAGTGAAATCCACAAATCATCTCATCCTTCAGTTTCATTGATAAAAAGGTGTGTAGCAGAATAGACAGTTAAATAAAGAGTTTTTTCTGTGTGGTCATTTTTCCAGTTTTGTGTGATATTACACAGCATGCTGGTGTACGCCAAAGACGCACATAAACACACACATGCAGCCTCTCTCTCTCATCAAGTCAGGCAGCGTGAACCAAGTAACATTAGACATGTCCATCAGATCAAAAGAAAAGAGGGAGAAAATGAAAAAGGGAAAGTAGAAAACACTGAGAGTCAGTTTGACATCGTTGTAGCTCCTGATCAGTTTCACTGAATGTGTGTGAAGTTTTTGATCCTCTTTCTTGATGCTTCAGTGTAAAAACATCAGAAAGTTTGAGCTCTCTGTATCTCACTCTCTGTTAATAAAGGTTCATTATTTTGAATGTCTGGTTTTGTGCATGCGCAGTGATCGGAGAAATCATGGTGAATTTTCACTGGTGCATCTTTGAAAACTCTGAATTCACAGTATTTGAAAATGATATTTTAACCTAATAACTGGTCTTTCTGTGCAGCTTTGCACTGTTTTGGTCACAGACTCTCCTCCTTCTTACACTCGCACTTTAGCTGTGATTCACTTGATAATTAAAAATTAATTTGATTAACAGAACCATCTTAATAGATCTCAATAATAAAATCAAAGTAAATTCTTTAGGTCGTAATGGTGAAAATCTGATATTGTGACAGTGTCTTGCTCCTGGATCTGTGACCCAACATTTCTATTTGGACTTTCTACTTCTGTATTATGTCTCTGTTTGGTTCTTAGTTATTGCTGTTTTCATCCCTCGTTTACTTATTATGCCTTTCTCTGTGTTCCCTGTTGGAGGATGTGAGTTCTGTCCTTGTATCGTCTCAGTCCATTGTCTCTCTGTGTGTCTTTCCCCAGTATAATGGTCTCTCCCTCTGGTGTCTCATCACTCATGTGAGGTTCATCCATATGCCTGCCTCACTGTCTGTCATCCTTAGTCATTTCCTGTTTTACTTTGTTAGCTCTTGTCTCATTCACTTTATATTCAGTTTTGCTTCCCTTGTCCTGTTAGATTTAGTTCAACTGGTGGGTCTTATCTCTCTGTTACCTGTTGTGTACATATTGTCTGTGTCTTCCTCACTTCCTTGTTGGATCAATTCTGATGCAGATTGTACAAAGTGTTCTTCCTGCTGACAGGATTCTCAAAGTTTTCTTTTAAAGACCCCTAGTGGCTTAATGTCTTAATTAGTTGGGTTAGCTGCTATAAAATACACACTGGTCTCTGCTCATCTACTACCACATTCATGTGAAACAAAGAGCAGGATAAGCTTCATCATATCCTCTTGGCGTTTTTTGGCTTATTATTTGGGCATCATGGTGGTTAGCACTGTTGCTTCACAGCAAGAAGGTCCTGGGTGTGAATCTACCATCTGGCCTTTCTGCGTGGAGTTTGCATGTTCTCTCCATGTCTGTGTGGGTTCTCTCTGAGTACTCCAACTTCCTCCCACAGTCCAGAGACATGCAGTTAGTAGGGTTAGGTTAACTGGTGATTCTAAATTGGCCGTAGATGTGAATGTGAGTGTGAATGGTTGTCTGTCTTTCTGTGTCACCCTGCCTTTCGCCCTATGCAGCTGGGATAGGCTCCAGCCTACTTTACGTGCAGCCTTGCAGTTCTCCAGGAGAGGTCGCTGTAACTGAAGTTTTGAGTAATTAGTGGTAAAGTAGTTCAGCCAGTGCTTCACAAAAGCTTAATTACTACTCATTACCGGCACGTGCCTTATTTGTCTCAGAAGCGATCCCTTTTTTTCTCGTAAATATCAAACATCCATTTTGACGGCCCTCCACGGCTGAGCACGAATAAACAGACCGCTAAAGTTAAATAACGCGCGGTGTGTGTGTGTCACAGAATCACTGCGCTACAGGAAGCTACAGCTTCAGCTCTTCCACTGCTAAATGTTTTTTTTTTATAATAAACTTACTCATTCTTCTTGCTAAATTTTATATTCATAAGTGTAAATTTGCTAATAAAACGCAATGTTTTCCTCATGTTATTAAAGATATGGAACTATATATTAAATCAAGAACAGACTCTCTCAATGAAAAAGCTTTAAAGACAATTTCTATATGTACATCTCTGCATGTTTTTCTTTAATTAACACCCCTGGCCACTTTACTTTTGTTTTTTTTCCTTGTTGCTTAATTATCATATTGTTTTGTATACCTCATTAATGTCATTGTTGTAAACTTGTTTGTGTTAAAATAAAGTTGCTTTAATCTTTAAAAAAAAAAAAAAAGAAAAACTTCAGCTCTTCCGCGTTCCGGACACCTCTGAACTCGGGCGGGACGTCACTCCTCTGTGCGCTCCAGCAGTAAAGTCGGGAAAACGAGAGAGAGAGAGAGAAACACAGCATTTGTTTTGGTTCTTATCAAAGTAAAGCCATTAGTGCTTGTTTATCTGTGAGTATGACTCCCTCTCTCTGTGGCACTTCCTCGTCCAGCCTCTCGCGTATTTTCTACATATAGTTACAGAAAGCCAACACGCGCCCTGTTCTTCGAGTATAAGTTACCAAATTTATACAGTTTGGTGATCAAAAACTTAAACACGCAAGTCGCCGATAAGTTATTGTGTGCGAACTCAGTTTAATTATTCAGTTCACAGTAGTTTAGCGCTTCAGTAGCAAACGTGTTAAGCAGCGAGACTGAGGAGGAGACTGAGTCGATGCAGGTCAGACTTTGGGAAGGACCTCATGTCAAACTAAAGAGGTCATTCATCAGCTTGTACAGCTAGTTTTGTTTAAACCATGACCCTACTCGCAAAGCAAATGGAAATGTGTTGAGGGCATTGTTCGCTCACAATCAGCTGTCCCAATGTGAGTTCACGATCCACTGCATCCAGAGAAAGCGTCTTGTTTGTCTCCTGCTTTTCCTCTGCAATCTAAGACAGATATTTTTGCACTTTTATAACTGCACCTACATTACTCTGTGTGTAATGTACGTAAATATGGTTGTAAATATGCTTAGTGCTGCCGCATGTGTATTTGTATTTATTTATTTGTTGGAATAGCAAAGTGACAATCTGCCAAAGTTGGTCGCCCATCCTGTTCATGTGGTCTGCTGCTGCCGACCCTGCAAGGCGAGCTTTTGATATTTCAGATCTTCAGATCTTACTCATCTTCACTTTAACTGCAGCATTTCAAAATTTTATGTGATTTTAATATAGAATGGAAAAAGACAAATTAAAAATATGTTTTGTTCAGCGCTTTTATTTATTTATTTTTTGTTGTTGTCTTTGACTATTAGGAGTTTTGCATGTCCCATTAATCCTCACGGAAATAACATTATTCTTTTTGAGTACACCAGATTAAATATTGCTGAACTTTCTGATTATACTGAAGTAAGATGAACCTTTCCATGTATAATACAATTTCTCTAAAAATATATATGCATTTTTAGAGAAATTAAAGGATTTACCCTTATAGCAAACAAAATTCTCACCCCCTATAATATAATGGATTGATCCGTCTGGTCGCTTCTTTATGAAGAAGTGACATCATCAAAGTCTCCTGAACAGCATGTTGAAGCAAGTTGTAAACGTCTCTTACAGTCAGTAAAATTATATGCACGTAAGGGCTTTGGCAGTGGAGGATATTATCATTATACTGTCCATCTGTCCCAGCATCTGTCTGTGAGGTTTTATCTTTCCAGTCTTTATACTCCAAAACGTCAACAAGTAGAGCCATGAAACTAGGCCTAATGTTCTTTACCCTCCAAATATGTGAAACACGATATTCATATTCCTCGATGTTTAGTACCTTTTGCGCCCTTTGTATTTACATGAAGTGGAGAGTAAACAACAAGGAGGATTTCAGGTTGCTAATTGTATGATAATATATGCTAATGATATGCACTGATGTCAGCAGATTATGTATTATGGGTGCATTATGTAGTAATATTCCTGTACACATATGAGTATATGATACGAATACCTTGTAAGTATGCATTCTCTGTGGCTTATCTTTATAGATTATATAAATAGAAATGTAGTTTGCACCCTAGTACAATGTTAACTATCACAGATCATCACTCTCTTACAGCATGCTTAAAATTATTTTGATTTAATGAGGAGTGTTAATATTGAAAACACATTTTTGCTGGAATATGTATTATATCTTTACCAACTCAGGAGAGAGAGGTTTACAGTAGTAAACATTTACCAAATTTAAAACATTTGTCAGCGTATACACTCATGGCCGCTTTATTAGGTGCAGCTGCTTATTGAGCCAATATCAATCCATCACACGGCAGCAGCTCAATGCATTTATACATGCAGACATGGTCAAGATGGGCTGCTGAAGTTCAAACTGAGCATCAGAATGAGGAAGACAGAGGATTTAAGTGACTTTGAGTGTGACATGATAAATGAATTATTCTAGAGAAATGCTCAAATTTACACAGCTCGTGTGTGTGTTTGTGTGTGTGTGTGTGTGTGTGTGTGTGTGTGTGTGTGTGTGTGTGTGTGTGTGTGTGTGTGTGTGTGTGTGTGTGTTTCAGAGAAGCTGTAACTCTTTTCTTTGTAGGTCACCGTCTGGTAGGAGAGTCCAACCTGCTTTGTCAGTATGGCATCAAGCACTTGTCTCTCATCTGAATAGTGGAAATAATTTGTGGAGGAGGCGATCTGCTTTCTGAGGAAATCATCTGGGTTGGTGACAAGACTGGGAAAAACGTAAGCATGCACAGACTCTCTGTTCATTCATTTTAAAAACACAACAGAATGACACTTCAGCAACCCAAGCGCCCAAACAGTTTGCTGAATTTGCCATATTACAGAGATTTTGTCTGAATAAATATGATAGGAAAGCCTTGTTTCAGCTTACTAAAGCACAGATATTTGGTTTCTTGTTTCACACAATTTTATTTACCAGTTCTTAATGTGGCAGGGAAACTGGGAGATGGTAATATCCTCATTACCACCGCACTGAAGATGAGAATGTGCTAAATTATAATTTCTATACTTTTTATTTACTGTTATGTCCTGTCAGCTGTTTGAAGGAACCTGCTCTGCTGCTTGTTAACCTGGTTCAGTGAGCCAAACAGCCTATGATACAAAGACACAGTGACATGTTCAGTATCAGTGGCACTCAAACTAAGGATGCCCTTATGTTACTGATGTCTATGCCTACTCCATAATATTGTGACTGATGTTTCTTCCTTCTTCTTTAGGTGCCTGTCATTATAATTATCAGCAGCAGGAGGAGCACAGCTGGTTTCACACAAAACAGAATAAAATGGGGAAGATCTACCAGGTCAAGGTTTTTGGATTTGAGGGTGGGATGAAGGTGATCGACCTGTGCGGCACTGAGGAGGAGTTTAAGAGCCTGACCGTGAAGCATCTGAAGGAAAAAATAGAACAGCATTTTTCAGTTAACACAGGTAAAAACACTGATACAAGAATACTTGCAGTCTTTTGACATTGTTGCATTAAACAGCAGCATTATACAGTACCAGTCAAATGTTTGGACACACTCACCCTTTCATATGAACGGGTGAGTGTGTCCAAACATTTGACTGGTACTGTGTGTGCATCTGTACATAACACAGAAACAAAGTCAGTCACTCAGAGTGGCAGGGTCCTTAAGACATCTGAAACAACATCCTGATGATGCATTTCATCAAGTTTAAATTGGATTTTGCAAACAAAAAAAAATGGTTGCTGTTCCACAAGCCTGACTTCACAGTTCACGAATGAAACATCATCCTAATTTCTAAACATTAAAGAGTAAAATGATGTCCTCTGTTCTGTTCAAGGAAAAATGTGAAAAGTTCATTTTGACATGACTGATATTGTTGTAACCACCTTTGATGTGTGTTATGTGTTGCCAGGGTATTGATGTTGTCTGGGAAGGTGTAGATGCTTTTGTAATAGCTTCACTTGTGCCGCTTTTCCACTGGTACCTGCTTAGCTTGGCTCAGTTGTTAGTGTTTTCCATTTGGTGCTAGTACCTGGTAGCAGGTGTTTATTTTAGTATCTACAGTACTTTAACTCAGGTTTTTTTCATTAAGTCCTTGATGAACTGTTGAGGTATTACAGCAACTTTTACAAGTAGTCCCCCATTTACAGAGGCTCAAAGTAACTGAACCAATTAACATTTTTAAATGTAAAAATTATTTTAAATACTTAGATAAAAATCCTCTGCAGTTAATGACTGACTTGAAGTCTAAAAGCCGTGGGAATCACCAGATGCTGTTTCTTCCCTTGACGTGCTCTGTCAGGCCTTTACCGCAGCCATCTTCAGTTGTTGCTTGTTTGTGGGTCTTTCTGCTGAGTATGTTTATTAACTGTAAAGGATGGTCTGTTGGGTTGACTGACTTGGCCATTGAAGAATATCTGTGAATATCATTTCTGTGTTTCAAATACTGAGTGGAAGTTGATCTTGTCTCCCATGGAGATCAGCTGACATCTGGGAAAAATAATAGAACAGAGGAATGATTCGTTCCAGCTGTGCACTTACTGTGACAAGTTGTGTCTGCTGTGAAAAATGTTTTATACAGAGTCACCAAAAGGTTTTTATATTTCAATTGAAAAATTATTTATTTTAGAGAAATGCTTAAGCTTAGTACCTGGATTTTACTCAGTGTGTGTGTGTGTGTGTGTGTGTGTGTGTGTGTGTGTGTGTGTGTGTGTGTGTGTGTGTGTGTGTGTGTGTGTTTCAGAGAATCTGGCACTTATCTTTCGAGGTAAGCGTCTGGAAGGAGACTCTGACCTGCTTTGTCAGTGTGGAATCACACACTTGTCTGTCCTCCAGTTAGCATTAAGCCTTCGTGGAGGGGGAGATGTCGAACCGCCTTCTGAGGACGACAGTGGGATGGGTGACAAGACTGGCAAAAACCGAAGTATGGAAAAACTCTCCTGGTTTTAAATAATTTTATGGACACGTCAGTGTAACACTCCAGCAACTGAAGAGCCCAAACAGCTTGTTCAACATCCCCTTTGGTTAGAATAACAAACCCTCAACTAAATCCAGTGTGTGGAAGTTTTTCTCCAGTTATATTAGAGAGATTCTGTCCCAGTGCCGCTGACAGGGATCCTTTGTTTGAAGCTCCAAATCACGGACTGCTGTGTTACAAAATTGCATTTAGAGACCTGCTGTGGATGTGTATGATCAATCATGTCCATTAAAGACAGTGCAGCAGAGAACTAAAGTGCATTTCTTTGCTGCAGCTTATTGCCACACACTAATCAGCTGTATAACGTCTATGAAAAGCAGGCAGAATAAGAGAGTAAAGGGAACAAACATGCTCTAAATGATTATCTTGTCGGGTCTGTCTCCCAGAATACTGTGTTCCTTCCATCAAGGTCAAACAGCCCGACACAGCACATGACTAAACATTTCTACTGGAAGTTAAGGGTGATAAAGCATTATAACAACTATTTTCACCATAATTGGTTGCACAATAATGTGAGAGAGTTACACAATAATTATTATTACAAAATATTTTCCAAGAACTTGCTTGTTGTATTTTGTTTTCTTTTCATCTGGTGTTGCTTGTTGCACATTCATATGGTTGCTGGTTATTTCATTTTTTTTATTCAAAGCAATGGTTTGATTTCTTTTCTGTTCATCTGGGCAAGAGTCCAGTTTATTTATGGTGAGGAGTGAGTTTTTAGGTTGTTTGGTGTTAAAGAACTTTGTTGCATCGGTTCCATTTATAGGGGAGCCTCAGTGTTTTCCTATTATTATCATTTTCTGTAGGTATGCAACCTATGCAGACGTATTTGCATGCAATTCTATGAAAAACAAAACAAAAACAGCATTGCAAAGCTCAATGAGAATGATGCTGACTGGTTGAAATGGACACCTGAACAGAAAAGAGAGCAACAACAGAAGACATCACATTGAGGGAGAAGCACCCAATCCCCTCCACTCTCCCCTCACTGAAGAACAAGACTTGAGATATGTAACCTCCTCCACTTTGGGCATTCTCGTTCTCACCCCGGAGTGGGCACGCCTCTCATTTTCCAGCTGAGACTCATGGCCTCAAACTTGGAGGTGCAAATTCTCTTTCAGCCACTTTACATCCAGCAAGTGTGAGCTGGAAGTCAACAAATGATGAAGCCAACAGAACTCCATCCATCCATCCATCCATCCATCCATCCATTTTCTTCCAATTATCTGGGGCCAGGTTGTGGGGGCAGCAGCATAAGGACAGAAGCTCAGGCCTCTCTCTCCACAGCCACCTCCACCAGCTCATCCGGGGGGACCCCGAGGTGTTCCCAGGCCAGCCAAGAGATATAAACTGCATGATCTGCAAAACGCATGAGAAGAAATCTTGCAGCCACCAAAGTGGAAACCCTCCCTTGGCTGCACCTAGAAATTCTGTTCATAAAATCTCCAAACAAATTGATTCTCTAAACCTTAAAATGACACATTAACTACGTAATGCAGAGGGCAGATATTTCCTTTCCTCATTAGGAGGGGAAGAAAGAGTTTTTAAAGGAAAATGAACAAGCAAAACTAGAAACAATGTTACAGAGATGAATTAAGAGATGTGTAGCCAGGACACATCTGCCTTCAGTGCCTCTAAAAGAGGCTGTGACAGTAAATCTGAGATTTTTATGCAAAATAATTATCACACCTCTCTTATTTATTATATGAGAAAAAGCCTGGAGCTGTCCCAATGTGACTGCCCACACAGAGGATTATTTTGATGCGGTCATTTTGTCATTACAATCATTAATCTTGTTGATGGTGGAGAATGAGGATCTGGTGCCACCAGGGTGAAATACTTTGATGACAGCAGGATACAGAAAGGAGTACTTTATCCCAGCGTCTCTCAATCGTTTATGGTCATTTGGTGGTCGTTTCTTCCTCTTTCTCACAGCCTCCATGGAGCAGTCCTGGTAAAATGAAATGTTGCTCCCCTCGATGTTTAGTGTGACCAGAATGACGCTCAGTCCTTCAGAGCTTGTTAGCAGAGCACCTGCAGTGGGCTCTCTCTAGCTTAATGTTTGCATATTTAAAACTTCTGATATACTGCTTTTCAAAAAAAATCAACCTAGGTTTTTCCCCTCTGCGCCTTCTTTCAGACCAGTAATTCTCACATTCTGACATTGACTTTGTTAAAGCTTTCCAGTTGATCTAATGCTTTCAGTAGTTGAACTGCATCTCAGACGGGCAGCTGCTGCCGACTCATCGTTGCTCATACTTGACTGTCCCTGTGTATATATTAGGTTATCAAATTTCTCCAATGTTTTGCTAACTGGTTCAGTTATGTTAGCTAATTTGCTCTCCAGCATCTTCTGTTATTACACAGTCCACACTGAGCTCGCCTCGTTGTTCATGTAGCTCCTCGTTGTTGATGAGGTCAGACTCATACGCTGCCTCATCCTGCAGCTCAAGCTTGTTGTTGGACTAGCCTTAGCCTTTGTAGCATCAGCTTTAGGTTCCCTTTTACTTTCTTTTCTCCTCTTCCACTCCACCCAGGGTGCTCAAAACCTGTTGAGTGACATTGTAAATCTAATTTTACCCGATGGAGTTTTCCACTGGCAGACAATTGGCTGGAAAATAAAAGTTTATAGCAATTCAGCAGGAGCTGGTATTTTCACATCTATTCAAGTTGGATTGTCATGTGACCTGTCTTGATGATTGAGTCTGATTTAATATGAATTTTAGTTTGTAAATATCAGTTCTTTCTCTGACACTTGTAAACTGGTTCAGTCAGGCACATAGCATACAGCATTGACGCTGGAAGCTGAAACAAATTCGTCTCACCACATGTACACAGTTTAATTTATGCCTTCATGGTAACTGCAGTAAATGAGGATCCTTGGATTACTTAAAGTTACAAATAAGTGTGTCTTTTTTTCATCCTCCGGTCAGCTATGTTTTGTTTCCTTAAATTAGAGCACTTTACTCAGGAGGTGTCAAAATGTGTTATCATGGTAGAATGACTGCTATCTACTACCTATCTGCATGAAACAAACCCCTCACTGTTAGCTAGACTAGAAAGGAAACTTATTAACTGTAACCTAACGTGTTTAACTACTTTAGATTGATCTTGTATTGGTTATTATTTTGTGTTTTATGAATTTGTCAGCGGTTAAAAAAAATGCTGTATTTGCATTAACTGAGTTAAGAACAGATTGGCTGATTTCTCTGAACTGTAATAAACTCTGGCTCACCTGGACCTGCTGCTGCTGCGATTGTTGCATCTGGACTGCAGCTGTGTGGACTAAAAGGAGTTCATAATCAGCTGGACTTTGGCCTGACTGGACTGCCAGATTTTGGATGGATAGCAAAAAAACTTCAAACCTTATTGTTTGAGGATGAGCTCAACTGATGTGTAACAAACTGATACAAAGCAGGTAACACATGAGCTGAATATTAACCGCAACATTTCAGAGTATTTAGTCTATTTAAAACAGACTGTTGCATGTGTGCATGTACAGTATATGAACACACAGCATATTTGACATTTTCTGGCATAGTTTGTAGTTAACTACATTATTTTGTATACATTTGATAAAAATCAAAACTCAGAGATGCAAAGTGTGTCATTCTGTGTGGAGGCTTTGCTGATAATATCAGTGCGGGAGGTGCTATTTTGTTTTTAACCTTTAGGGATGCTACAGCAACTCGTGAAATCTCGTGGATTCTTTTTGTTTATTTATTTGTAGATTTTTTTTATATACCTGCATGTCCAAACTGGACTGCTTCCAGCAATGATATGCAATTAATAAAAACACGTTTTATTACTTTTATTTTTTGTTTCATTTGGATAAATATTTCTACTTGGCAGTCAGTCTGTGGCAGCTGTGAACAGGAACCAAAACAGTGAAGCTCTAAGCTGGGTGGCTAAACACAAATGATTTTCATTTTAACATGGGTGTGCAAGTTATTGAAGTAAAATAAATCGGCACACATTATATTTCTGATGTATTCTTTTCACTATACATCCAGTAACCCATAATTACAGAGGTAGGGGATGTGTCCTTTTTGTCTTCTCATCATTCGTGTTCTCTGAGGTCTCAAATGGAAGAGGAGGGGAGACATGTTCAGGGAAACAAGGATCATGATGGACCAAACAGATGAAGTCAATGTTACAAACTGATATGAAGATTTTGGTGTGGAGAGACAGACCAGAGAAATGAAGGAGATGAAAGGAAGATGATAAACATGTTTCAAATGAGAAAAAAAACATTCTGGAAAAATCTGACCACGATGAAGGTGTAGAGCATAAAGACATGGGAAGATTACATGATGTTGATTAAAACAGGATCAGTGATGCAGACTGGTATCTTTTGTTCTTAACTGGCTTGTTAAAAATAGGTGAGCTTCTATTGAAATCTATTTTTTAAATGAAGCTATGAATATTTCTGGGTACAAGAGTTAACAGCAATATGTAAAAACTGAGAATCTTTATAGTTGATGTTTTTGTGGTCTCTACAGTTAACAAGTGCTGACCTCATAAATAATTAATATATAATTATCTAATTTTTTACTTACTTAATTTCCAACAATAATACAGAGGTCTACTTAGATTTTTCTAATCACTGTGACATTTTCTTTAATGTATATTGTGCTTATACACTAATTTAGGAGATACTGGCCAACACTACCTGTTCTGTTCCTTTCTTGTATATTAAATGTTTACAGCCACCGCGGGCACCCGGTGAAGGATGAAGGGAGACATTTAAGGTCCAAATTGTCCTTTAATAGAGCTGAGTGCAGTCTGCAAGAAATACAGAGCCTCACAGTTAGAATACCATCTGGAAGGCCTGGGTTCGAGTCCACCTTGGCCCAGGCCTCTCCCTCTCTCTGTGTGGAGTTTGCATGTTCTCCCCGTGCTTGCGTGGGTTTCCTCCGGGTACTCCGTTTTCCTCCCACATTCCTAAGACATGCACTTACTGGGGTTAGGTTAATTGGCTACTCTAAATTGCCCATAGGTGTAAATGTGAGTGTGAAAGGTTGTCTGTCTCTCTGTGTTGGCCCTGTGACAGGCTGGCGACCTGCTCAGGGTGTACCCTGCCTCTCGCCCTATGACAGCTGGGATAGGCTCCAGCCCCCCCCCCCCCGGAAGTGAATGGATGGATGGATAAATCAAAGAGGAACTGTTAATTGACGCAAATTATAAACAGCCATTTCAATTTCCTCCAGCAGAGGGCAGTAAGCGACCATGAATATTATCACAACCACCTTATTCTGTATTCTGAACTCTTCAGTGAACATACATATACGTCAGATAAACAGAATCCTGTTGAATTACTAAACAATATCAGTATACACAATAATTACACCTTACAAACATTTCTAATAAAGAGGCAGTGACCTGTCTATTTGATAAATACAAATGAAATAAAGTTTCCTCTATGTGACCCGTTTACAAATACAAAGAAACCAGTGACGTGCGGTGAGGGTCGTGACTGGTGAGGCACTGACGTCATCACATCAGATTTACAAACATATAGCTTATTCACCATTTGATTGGCAACAGTTGTTTTGTTTAACATTAACATAGTCTGAAGCAAACCTTTTAGCTCCGGTGTTGGTCTTCCTTTAATTATTATCTTCTGCTTCGATTGAAAGTCCAGTTTAGAAAATTCTTTCAGTTGAGTTATGTAATCTTCCATGTTGAACATAAGGCCAAGCAACAGGAAAAACTAACTGGCCTTGCTAACTGTTTATGGTAGCTTGCCGCCGAGGAGTCGTAGAGTCCCTGGGATCACCAGCGCCCCCTACCATGAGGCACGAGAACTGCGTGCCTCACCTAGTGTCTCTTCGCAGCAGTTTCATGATCGCTCAACACAAGAATGCATTACACACACATACAGTTGTTAATGAAAAAAACAACAAAAAAAAACTGTGCATTATATACACCAGCTAAAATATAGAAATTTAGTTCATATAGTAAAAGTGTTAGAACATTTTAATTGCCACATGCAAAGGGAAAGTAATCCGGTCTCACTGCATAGCATGCCAGCACAGTTAGTAGTCATTGGCAATGACTATACTGAGCCGCACCACGGATTGCGCAATCCGTGGTGCGGCTCGCCGGGCTGGTGCCTCACCGTCCGTCTCTTAGTATTTGACCGGCAAATGCAAAAATTCAGCGATTTTGAAAAAACTAATCTAAAAATGGTGTAGTTAAATGGAAAAGAACTTTAAAATACAAATCACTGAATGAATATAACCATTTAATTTATTTTTTAATTTTATATTTCCACGATGACAGGTGAGGCCGTGCCTCACCTGCCTCCCCTGACTGCACGTCACTGAAAGAAACTTACTTTTCCTCCTTTACACACTCTCAGCTTCTTGGACCAACACTTTAGAATGGCTTCCAACAGTTCCTACCAAGACTTCATGCTCACTAATTGCTAAACATGTGCTCTTCTACAACAAAACTGCTACTGGCAGTGAGAAATTACATGAACCATCACAGAACGTTTTACTCAGACAGCTTCAAATAATTTGACACATAAAAAAAGCTGACACATAATGGTGAGATTTCATTTGTAATAAACTTAAAGTTTGTAAAGCAATTCTGAAATGTAAATCATATTTCATATTCATGGATATATTTCAGTAACTTATATATATATTATTGATTTATGTATACAAATATATATAAATATATATACATACACACACACACGCACACACAGTTGTCAAAACTCTTGTCGAATTGTTCATTTCTCTTGTTTTCATGTTTTCCTCCATACAGGGATGGAGGTCTGCCTCGGAGCGACCCCACTGGGGCAGATTTCGTATGGTGAGCTGGTTTGTGAACATTCACTTTTTAGCTTCAGGCAAACAAAACAGAACTGCACTCTGCAGCGAGGACAGTAGATATTTTTGCAGTATTCTCTATTATGTTCCACCCTCAGGCCACATGTAGGACAGACTCTGACGGAGGGGCAGCTGGTGACGCCCTTCACTGCAGGCAGGCTGATGGTTCCACATGTTTGCAGAAGTTGGAGGTCCTTGTTCTCACAGCCATCATTGTTGCAGCGGTCAGATCGAGGGCCCGGACCCTTCCACTGCTTCAGATACTGCCAGCAGAACTGGTAGGTCTTCTTCTGATCAGCTGTGCATACGACACACTGGACACACAGGTTAGAGAGATCCTTCCTCTCCACGCTTGTTTTGCACTGTGGGCACTGATGTGGGAAACAGTGAAGGGACATTTTTGAAGAGTGACCTCCCATTTAAATCTCTTTATCAAGGTAAAATCAGCTGAAAAGTCAGCTGGTTCACTTACTGGCTGAACCTCGCAGTATTCTGTAACAGCCAGGCGGGCCATGCTCTCTTCAAAGTGCTGCATTTCCTCCACAGTCAGATCAGCCAGTCTACGCACTTCCTGGTACGACCACACTTTATTACACTGTTTGGTGCCATCTACTAAAGCTGGACATCTGAATTTGTAATTCCCCTTAAAAAGAACAAGAAAGAATTACTGTACATCTACAGAAATAACTAAATAAATATTTAACTACAAATCTGAAGCACTACTTTAAAACTCTTACTTTACTTATGATAATACTTCTGACAGGTTAAGCTACTGGTTATTTTTACAATGTGATTTGGAAAATAAATAATAATATCCCTTTAGAAAACAAAAACTACCAGTAACACCCAAATTTTCTGCCTATGAAGTTATTGAAAAAGCATTATCTTGGCCTGAAAGGTAACATCTTTTTAAACGAGTTTGACAAAAAAAATAAAATAAAAATCAAAACTTAAATGAAATGAAATTAAACTTAAATTAAAATACTACAAAGACATGACATACCTCTTCCAGCTGGGTGTGACACCAATGTGTTAGAGACTCAGGAGTGACAGCGTGGCCGCAGGACATCTCTGCTCTGAGAGACTCATCACCTGAGTGAACACATAGCTAATTTAGACAGGAAACAAAGACAGACTACATTTGAATGTGTAGCTACCCCCCCCCCCCCCCCCCCCCCCCCACACACACACACACATACATACACATATCCAAATCTAACAAATCCCATAGGATACATTTACTTAAGCTGCCTTAGCCTGCTCACTGCTGCTGCTTTTCTACTGTGTCTGACTATCAGTTTTGATGCCTTCTCTGGTCGGTGCTGCTGGAGACTTACTGTTGCTTTTAGAACAGAACTGAGCCACCAAATAGAAATTAATCTCAGTGAAAAATAAAATAAATCTTACACAGTGGATCCAGGTCATCTGGCCTGTCGACAAACTTCAGGGTGGTATCTAAAGGGTCGTATTTTTTCTCCACTTGTTCCTGTCCTCGAATGCTCATTTTGATTCTGTGTGGGGGGGAATCAGACACTATGAATACTGTAAAATAAGATTTACACTAACATGTTAGCCTCGATTACAAACTTGATATCATGACATGATATGATATTCTCAAGATACAGCAGCAGTGGCGGCGCCGGGGGGGCTAGGGAGTGCTATAGCTCCCCCTGGAAAAGTCATAGCACCCCCGTTGCAAGAACAAATGATCCTTCATAGCACCCTCAGTAAAATGCTTAGCCCCCCCTTAGCACCTGCAGAAAAATATTTCTGGAGCCGCCACTGGACAGGAGTTTGAACTGAAGGGAGGCTAAATGCTGTCAGATACATTGAACCAGTGGGCTGATTGTTCACCTTTGCAGCAGGGAAGTAAACCAAAGCATAGGAAACTGGATAAACTTCCCAACTCCAGGTGCAAATCCTGTAGAGATTTATGACATAAAGCCTCTAATTGCTGTCACATTAACATAAAGATCTGAATATGTAAAGATTTCAAGATATTTCAAATTTTGTTTATATGCTTATATTATCTTTCTCAAAAAACACCAAAGTTCACTTTACAACATTATAAAATGTGCAGAGCCTTTTTGAATTACTAACTTGTTTAAAACCCTCAGATCTGCAGTGCTGCCATGATCATCAGGAGCTTTATCAGCTCTAATAAAACTGAGTCACTCAGGGACAGTCCAGCTGGCACCAGCTGATAATGACTTTTTTTTTTTAAAGAAGGATTTAAGTTGCTTTCTCTGAATGTCATTGCAAGTTTCTAAACAAAGTCACACTATATGATGCAATATCTTAAAAGAAGACATGAGGAGCTTGACCAAGGCAGTGCTGACCATCATATTAGCTCTATTTTAAAACACCTGCTGTTGTCTTTTAACTTGAAAGAGTCCTCTTAATTATTTTAGAGCAGAAATGAAAGATAATAGCAGATTTAAACTGGGAAATGTTAAGTCTTACCTCGCTGGCACAGCTCTCTGTAGTTTTTAGGACTTCCCCTTTTTTTCTAATGCTCAGCAGGAAGCAGGACAGACTACGAAGATTAATTTAAGTATTAAATTTGTAATGAACGAAAAGTCTCCGGGGTCTGTGGCCAGTTCCGGCTGTGAGTCCTTGTGTATCTGTGTGTAGTGTCGGCTGTGCGTATCATTCCCTCTCTGGCGCACTTCCTTGTTCAGCCTCGAAAGTGAAAGTGTGCTGAGGTCCGTAAATCAGATAGGCTGCACGGTGAGTACTCTCCTGCCTTACCCTCCCATTTTACTACTTACCGTTACAAAAAGCCACCATGTGTGCTGTCCGGACTTAAAGGTTACAGTGTGCGTGCGTTTGGTACTTTATACCGAGGTTCTAATTGTTTTACTGTTGCTTTAATAGTCTGTGTATAAAATCGCATTTGAAGGCGGGTACCGCAGGACTGAGAGGCGGCAGCGGCGTTTCCATAACACTGGAAACACACGCCGCTGATCTGGACCCACTGCCGTCATTTGCTTTAGAAATCAAACTCTGCTTTTGTGAGTTCGAGATTTTGAAAATCAGACGTTTCAAGTTGTGTTGGAAGAACCACTCTGACTTAGCAATACCAAGTTACAACAGAAACCTATAGTACTACCATCCCTAAAAGTACTGTGTTTATAATGTTGCTGTATTATTACCAACTCAGCTTTACGTTTACCAGCTTTGTTTAGAGAAGCACGTTACACATAACACAATGACCCCACAGCACGGAGAGAGAAAGAGAACCAAAGAAAGGAAGCACACAGGACAGCGTCTCAGATTTGTCAGCTGCACATCCATGATGTGAATCTGCTGTAACGCCACATCCCAAAGCTGCTCTGTTGGACTGAGATATGGTGACTGTGGAGGCCATTTGAGTGCAGTGAATTCATTGTCATGTTTAATAAACCAGAGATGATCTGAGCTTTGTAACATGTGTTATCCTGCTGGAATCAGAGGATGGGTACACCGTTTTCATAACGTGATGTTCATGGTCAGCAACAATACTCAGGTAGCCTGTGGTGCTTAAATGATACTCAGTTGGTACTGATGAGGGGCCCAAAGTGTGCCAAGAAAATATCCACACACTATTACACCACCAGCAGCCTGAACTGTTCATACAAGGTAGGGTGGATCCATGCTTACATGTTGTTAATGCCAAATTTAGCCCCTACCATTTGGATGTCACAGCAGAAATTGAGACCCATCAGATCAGGCAACATTGCTCCAGTCTTCCATTAACCAGTTTTGGTCAGTTTGTGTGAACTGTAGCCTCAGTTTAGTGTTCTTAGCTGACATGAGTGGCACCTGGTGCTGTCTTCTGCTGGAGCCCATCCTCTCCAATCCTCTTCTGCATACTTCGGTTAAAGCGAGTGTTTATTTGAGTTACTGCTGCCTTTCTATCAGCTCAAAGTCTGGCCAGTCTCCTCTGATCAGCTGTTTCTGAAATGCTCAGACCAGCCTGTCTGACACCAACAACCACACTATGTTCAAAGTCACTTTAATCACCTTTCTTCCCCATTCTGATGCTCAGTTTAATCTTGACCATGGCTACATGCCTAAATGCATTGGGTTGCTGCCATGTGATTGGCTGATTGGATATTTGCATTAATGAGCAGTTGAACAGGTGCTAATGAAGTGGCCAGTGATTCTATATTAGCTGTATATTTCAAACTGATCATTTGCAGACCAATTATAAATCTACAACCAATCAGTATTTGTCACATTTTAAGCAATGCTGCTGTAATATTGCCAGTCTTTTATAAATTATATATGTAGAAAGCTGAAAGGTGAACATGTTAACACCCAGGGGATCCAGTCAGTGTCTAGAATTTAATACAGTAAAATGAACCAACTTCCCTCAGTTCATCTTAGTGAGGTTGCCAGTGCCTGGCTCATGGACAATAACTTTTTATAGACATGAAAAGTAAAAAAAAAGAAAATAAAATGCTTGTTCTCTAATTTCTGCTCTATTTAATATGCTTCAGCAGGATGAAGGGAAGCATGTGGAAATAAAGTTCAGGAGCAAAGATGCCAATTCACATCAGAAGGACATCAGGATGAATCGCCGCCTCGTGTCAAAGTTCAGAAAGAAACTAGAAAGTCTTCCTGTTGCAGGTCAGTGGTATAAAATGCGGCAGGTTCAAGCACGTGGCTCTGCTTATATGATGTGGGACTCATGTTCTTTACATCATTGCTGTGTTTTTAGATTACCATGGCCTCCACAGTCCAGGTCTTACCTGTTATCTGAACTGCGTGCTTCAGGTGCTTTTCATGACTGAAAACTTTCGGGACGCTGTGAAAAGGTTTGAAACCACAGTTTTATATTTTGTTTTATATAGCCAAACAGATTTACTTAGCTTTTTCTAATATCAGTGCAATAGTTAAACATTTTTCTTATTGTCTTTGTTATCGTGAGAAAATGAACACCGTTGTCATAACTTAGCATAAAGCCGAGATGCAAGGGGAAGAAAGTACAAGAAATACAGGAAATTCAGAACTTATGAAAGAATAAATTTAGCACAAAAAGTGAGGAAATTTGTGTTTGGTTGATTATTTCTTGGTTGTAACAGTGCTCCTTAGCAGCAAATCTTATATGATTAAATGATGCCGCATTTGTAAGGAAAATGAATTTGTGGGTGGAGCAGCAGAGTTGAGTGTGAGGGTTGAAGTCACGAAACACTTGCCAGATTTTCTCTGCCAATGCCAAACAGCTTCTTCTGCTACTGGTTTGGTGTAATTTGCTGCATTAGATGATCGAAGCCTGAAGAAACAAGACAAATTGGCAATTTAACAATTTATTAATTTAACAAACTGGGGCCTCTGCAGCATGTGGAAGAACCACACACACACCTCCTCCTCATGCTGGTCACCAGCTTGGTCACACACTCCTGTGGGATGGCATCCCATTCTTCACGCAGCATTTATCACGAGTCAGCCAATGTGGCTATATTGGTCTCTGTGGGTTGAGGTCAGGACTGCAAGCAGGCCACTCCATCCTCTCCATTCCCAAATCCTGGAGGTAGACTTTGAAAAACCCTGCTATATTTTTACTGTTTAACTCTCAGTTTTAAGACACAAGATAAAAGTATTGGTCAGAGTGAGGCCAACACTTTCCCCCTTCTACTAATCTTTATGCTAAGTTAAGCTAAACAAGAGATGGCTACAGCTTTTACCATTTTCATAAGCAGTACTGATCTGCTCAGTCTGCAGGACTACATAAGCTTCTGAGTGTTGGAACTAAATGAAAAAATAAAGAGTTTATATTAATTATCTGACTTTGCTTCCTGGTTACAGATTTAATAGTCAGGATCACAATAGTGGCAGTAAAGATTCACCAACCATCGACTCACAGCTGAGACGGCTGTTTAGGGATTTAGAGAAAATGATGGCCAAAACACGTAACATCACAGCAACACTGGGCATCACAGATGGTAAGTTTTTGTTTGAGACACCTCACTGTTCTGTGTGTGTGTGTGCATTTGAAATGCTGTAACAAATATATTATCACTGGTGCACTGGTAAGTAATTTTGTATCCTCTTCAACACTCTTACTGTCAGTGTATGAGCAACGTGATGCTGCTGAGTACTTTGAAAAAATCCTGCGTCTGACGAGTCCAGATGCTTCCAAGGTAGGACCAGTACTGTATATATTTTTGTTTGCTTTCAGGGGACGGTGTTAGTTAATCAATCCTGACTTTTAAAAACATTAAGGTACATGTGCTGGCTGGAGTATAGACAATTACAAAAAAATTTTTAGCATTTAACCATTTCTGTGATGGTTAATACACCACTACCTGCAAGCTTTTCAATCAAATCATATGTTAATGCTAGAATATTATTGTTATCCATGTCTTTTCAAATGTACTAAACACATTATCTTGGCTGTAGCACTAGACCTACCAAAGGAGTGTACTTTATGTTTAAAAACATGCTTTGGCAGTGCAGCACAGCTTCATCTCTGTCTGGAAGGTTACACAGCAATAATTTTAATTTTGTATCCAGATCTTCAAGGGAGAGCTGACTCAGAGGATAACGTGCTGCAAGTGTGACATGAGGAATGAATCCAGGAGCTTTTTTTGGATTCTGCCACTCACGGTGGAAGAGTCATCCCACAAAACCTACAACGTGGTACTAAATGTTCCATCATTAAGAATAAGGTAAATAAATATTACTGTTATACATGAAGCCTTCTCGGTTTGCAGAAGCGAGGACTAGAAGCTTTCTTTGAGTTACAAAAAGTCTGTGATGACGACCAGATATACTGCAACCGGTGTGAGGAAAAGCAAGATGCAAACATTGTGAGTGATAAATCTGATCTCTTGAAGTTTTTATCATAAAAGACAAATGCTTCTTGTTCATGTAGTTGTTTTCATTTTGTGGTCTAGAAATCGGAGATAACACAACATCCAGATGTTCTGACCCTCCTGCTGAAGAGATTTACCTTTGATTACAAGCTGAAACGCTACATCAAGCTTCACTGTGAAGTTGATGTGCCCCAAACTTTACATATGGAGGTATTTTTTCAAAGTAAAATGTTTTAACTTTTATTGTTTAAATGTGATGACTTTATTTTGTTTCTCTCTCTCTCTCAGAAATGCACATATGACCTCTACGCTGTAGTTGACCACTTTGGCAGCCTAACAGGAGGTCATTACACTGCACTAATCAAATCATTTGAAACTGGGTGGTGGTATTACTTTGATGACAACAGAGTTAAAAGCGTAAGTAATCAAAGTTTGATAAATCCTCAAAGAGTGCTCAACAACATGACATTAAGATTTTAATGGGATATTATTTATAATTCTACAGGTTAAACAACAACTATTTGGGGCTAAAGAAAACTCATTGAGGTAAAGGTTTCTTCTGTTTAATTCCAGGTCAGGAATATTTCCTGACCTGGAATCTAGTAAAGTCTGATGCGACACAGCTGGAGTTCACATTATTCAGCTGGATCAGTTGACTTTGATGGTGTCTTTCTAATAACCCCCCACCCCCCCCACCCCCTCAAAACAGGTTTTCTACAGCTTACATCCTCCTCTACAGGAAGGGTAAGTTTGGTTTTAATCACCTCTTAGATTTACAAAAAAAAAAGAATGAATATATTTTATTTGAAATTTGTAAACCCAACAAAGAAAGAAAATACATCACTAATACTTGTTTAAAGTTAAGTCGATATTATTTCCTAAAACATCATTAGACTGAGAAAAGTGTAAAAAGTTGTCTTAATAAAATTCTTAAGCTTAAGAGGTGTTTTTACTTTAGGAACACCTGAGACCTGCAGGAGGCGCCAAAACTGCAGGTTTTATAAAAGTTCTGGTTGTTTTAGTTTCAGTTTAAAGTCTGTTTTTTTTTACTGTTTTGAAGAACAATTAGTGATAATGTTGAAATCAGAAAAATTGTCATAAGCACAAATAAATGTAATTATTGTTTGTGCGATTGATTTGCCAGTTTGTCTAATAAATTAATTTCCTCAAATTCAGATTTCACTTACCTCCATTCTCTTTCACTGAGAGTAAGCAGTTCAGAATAATACAAAAAAATGATGACATTCATAATAAATGCTGCGAGTGTGTTAACCTCTTCTCCATAGACAGATTGGCCATTAACAGGAAAGCACAGTACATATCTGTTTGTATCTGTGTAGGAATAATCGCTCCTGTTTCTGTTTAAAGTGAGCAAAGAGCCTGCAAAGACTGATGGACGTGACCGGGGAGCTCAGCGTGCTCATTCAGCGGTCGAGGCTGAAGGAAGAAGTAACGAGGTAGAGAGAGGAGAGGCTCCTGTTCTTCATTATCAACCACAGAGATATAATGACAAAAGAAAGGACGTGACAAACTCTTCTGGGGAACTGGATAATCAGCCAAACCAGAGAGCAGCACACATAAACAAGAGTGTGTTCCCTCAGTTGGACATCAAAGCAGATGAACAGCAGCTTAATCCAAACACAAGGGAGGACGTGTGTCATCATATTGACAGAGCTGAAAATTCAGGAGCATTACCCTTTCAGCAAAACAGTAATACCCAGAAGAACAGAAGAAAAACACATGAAACTGCCTGTGAAGACAGAGCCGATGATGCTACAAGGACTGGAACAAAAACAAGTCGAACTGAGAGAAGCTCAAGAAGAGTGAAGCCTGTAGAGACCATAGCTGAGGAAAACAGGAAGAAGGCTGTAAAAGATGCAGGAGTACAAAGAAACAGCAGGTCTGACAGACAGAGAGGAAACAGTGCTGCTGATAAAAAGTCATACAGCATTTGCTCTAATGGCTTCTCTTCTTCAGTTCCACATTCAACAAGCTGCTCAAACAGTCACCATGAAATAAATGAACGCTGTAAAGTCAAAACAAATCTGTGTAAAAGATTTGGCAGCTTTAATGGCAACATGGAAACTATAGACAACAAACTCAAGACCAAGCAAACTATGTCAAAGAGAGAAAAATCTGCACATGTGACAGAAAAAAAAGTTGATACAGTCACAAACAGTCCGTGGAGGTGAAGAATAAAGTAAGGATGATATCTGTGTCTTTAGGTGTGTTTTATATTTTAACAGATTTATTCAGACTGAATCTGTGTGCTTCTGTTAACTGCAACAAACTGTGATCAGGAATGTATTTGTTTACACTTGTTTATATGTTAGTAGCATAGTAATACTCTTATTTACTATTGGCTAATGCACATATGTATTCACAGTTGATTCACTCCACATGTTCTCTGTAAATTAAAGGAAATCACCTGCATACTGTGGATGCATTTAAAACATTGTGGAAAAATATTAATAAAACAGGTCAAGTTACGCAGTTATCAAAAACGCTTTTCTATGGTGGCTCTGAGAGGTCAAACACAGTGCAGACTAAGAAAACATCAGCACATAGAAAAGCACTGTAAAACACACAAAACACAACAGAAGTGTTTTGGGGGAGACGATAATGTGATGGATCAGCTGCAGCAGCAGGAATAAAAACAAGGTTTGGACTGAGATGCTGAAAAGAGGACAGGGATACACCCTGAAATGTAAAGGACATACTTTCATATCCAAAGGTCAAAGATGATGAACCTGAATGAGGTTTCTGACAGAAGCAAATTCTTAACTCTGACACAGCATCAACAATGATATTAATTAATGATATGGTGAATTTGCTGTAATAAGAGCAATATTCTTTTGTGGTTGTGTTTCTGTTTCTGTCTTGAAGGTCTGTCAAATATGAACTTATCGTCAACTATTTCCTGAGAAAAATATTTTCCTTTTTAAACATTTAGTGTCCCACTATACTCCTCAAATGTGACCACCACCTGCTTAGTGTTGATCACATGATGTAAAGGGAGAGCTGCTTCTTCACTGAAAACTGCTTCTTTTTCACACAGAGCAGTGAAAAAAACAATAAATTTGTGGGCTGAATGATTAATCATAAAGCTGATACTCATTTAAAAGGTTCATAAAGCAATACTAGTAAGATGGCGGTCATGCCATCACCCCTGAATCTCTCACTGTGTGATGTTGCAGCTCGTTGGATCAGACACTTTACACATTTTAAATAACACCAGTCTTTAAGTTAGAGGGGTTTTTTTTCTGCCAAAGGAGAAACCAGAACTTTCTTATTACATCATTCAGAATGACCTGTTTGGTATTGGGCCAGTGATCATCTAGGGAGCCATGCACAGACCTCAACAGGCTAGGCAACGGCTCCGTGACTGCTGTTAGGTATCAGAATGAAATCCTTGGACCCACTCTCAGATACCATTCAGTCTGTCCGACGCCACCTCAGACTGTCCAGGAGCTCAGTGATGTGGCATCTTTTCATTCCTAACACAGTACCCAGTCCATATCAGTATAGATATCCAGTATTATACTGGCACCCTATCTTGCTGACCTTGGCCTTCCTCACATTGTTAGCTAGACGTGTTCTGATGCACTGGAAAAATCCTCTCCCACCCAAACAACATGGATAAAAGATGCCCTATTTTTCATGAAACTGGAAAAAATGAGGTATTCTCTCAAAGGCTCAGAAACCACATTCTCAGAAATCTGGTCACCGCTCTTGAATCATGTTATGTCTTTGACACTGGATGTGACCACATGAGTGGTGCTATCTCCAGTCATCCCAGTTGTAGCTGCGCACACCCTGTACATAACTCTTATCAGTTACAGTAGCACAGAATACGTTAAGCCTTTTAGCTGTTTTCTTTTTAGTGTACCCCCCCCTTTTTTTTCATTTTTTATTTATGAAAAGTTTATTTATTTATTTTTCCCCTTTTTGTTTATGTTTTCCTTTTTCTTTGTTTTTTTTTCCCACCTACCTATTTTGGTATGGTAATATATATATATATATATATATATATATATATATATATATATATATATATATATATATATATATATATATTAGGGGTGGGACTCGATTAAAAAATTAATTGAATTAATTACAAGCTTTGTAATTAATTAATCGAAATTAATCGCATTTTAATCGCATTTCAATATTTGACATGATAAATATTAATTTAAGTTTAGTTGATGAATAAATCAATATACATAAGCTTAAACTTCAAAATGTTGTTTATTTTCCCACCAGTCTACTACACAGACCAATGAAGGGTGGAAGTGCTCCTGTGATAAGCAAACTCCTGAAATTAAAGTTAAGCATCATAACTGGATAGTTTTATTCAACATTAATGTCTCACTTAATATAGTTGGAAATTAATCATTCTCTCAGCTGTATTCCTTGATGTTGAAATGTGTTATGCTTGTTTTAACAGCTTATTTTGAATTAAAGACTTAAAATTAAACCACAAAAAGGAGAAAAAGTTCGTTCTCCGTTTAACAGCTGCTTTACACAGCTGTGCTTCACACTCACGGTTGCTAGGCGACATGAGCTACGCAGAGGTGACGGCAGCTGATATGAAGGCTAGCCGCTCACTTCCGGCCTTTGTGGCGTTCGTGGGCTGCGAAAGACGTGGGCCGGGTCCTTCGCAGGATGCGGCCCCTAATTTGGACATTGTGCGTCGATATAATCTGTATGCCGGGAACTCGCACACTGAGAAACGTTCCACGGTGCAAAGTGCGATTAAAATGCGTTAAAATTTTTAACGCGTTAATTTCCCCATAATTAATTAATCGAAATTAACGCGTTAAAGTCCCACCCCTAATATATATATATATATATATATATATATATATATATATATATATATATATATATATATATATATATATATATTTTTTTTTTTTTTTTTTTAATTTATTTTTTTTTTTATTTATTTATTTTTGTGTGTGTGTGTGTGTGTGTGTGTGTGTGTCATTTACTGGTTCATGTTTATTATTCCAATTAATGTTTTATGATATAACTGGAATGTTTGTTCACTATTTTGTAAAATCAGAAATAAATCATACTTAAAAAGATATCCAGTATTGTTTTTTTCCCCATTGAGATCTGATGTGTTTCCAGGTTTTCCCTTAATTTTTTGAGTGGTGTGTAATCATTTAGATGAAAGTGAAAGTATCCCCAGTCCACTGATGTCACACCTTGCTGAGGAGCCTAAACCAAAAAAAAACCTTTGTCATTACGACTATCAGCAGCAGGCACTGAGGGAGCGCAATCAGGGGCGCACAAATCAGCACAGAATGAGGAAGATGTACTGGGTTGTGGACTAAGAGGTAAGAAGATAACATCAGGGAGGAAAGATATCAAGAGCATGACAGTGCAGCAGCTCCAGGAAAAAATAAACAGAGGCTTCCAGAGACTGCAGGTAACCACTGAGAGACTGAAACATCCATAGCCTGTATGATGGGACATGATGTAGCCCATGACTAACAAAGTAGCTCAATATAGCCTTTAAAATGTTGTTTTTTGTGTTGTTTTTCTATGAGTAAAATGAAATCAGTAAAATTAAAAGTGAAAGTAGACTACATTATGCAGAAAGACTAGATTTTCTGTAACATTTCTGGGTCAGCATATTGCCCTGGCTGTAATAGGCCTTTATGAGCAGCATTTTAAAATAGTTTTTAGATATTTTTCTGTAAAATACTGTTAAAGGGAGTGAAGTAAATGTGATGAAGTGTGATCTACTGGTTAGTTTGTGTCTCTGTGGATGTGCCTGCTATCATGTCTGTATTAAAAATGGTATTGATTTACTTTTTAAAACAATTTAGTTTCAGGTTAAGTTGTTATTGTATAATGTTTCATGACTTGGATGACTGAGAATCTACGCAGGCATGTAGGAGAGCAGGATCTGTGACTGATATTCACAGACAAGATGCTGGATGGAGCTGAGATGCTGCTGTCTGTTTATGAAATCTAGCACGTCACTGACACAGTGATGAAGGTTCCTGAAGGACTGAAAGCTTGACTGAAACTATCTCCACCTGTGAGTTTGACTGCAGCTTGCTGCCCTCATGACATTGTTTACAAATTGCGATGCATATTCCCTGCTTAATGGCAATAATCAGCAAAAATCTGTTTTTATTGTTAATAAAATAAAACTGTGTTCTCTCCATTGCATCTTCTTGTATGTGGAAGTATGTCCAGAAAGCATAAGCCAAATTATCACATCATTAAATACTGTGGTGGAAAACCAAACTGCAGCAGACAAAACTTTATAAGACATTTTTATTACAGAGAGGCAAAGCATGCACTGTCAGCAAGGAAAAAATGATGAATGGCATCTTCAGGCATCTTGTTAAGTAAACACTCCCACAGTTAGAAGGAATCAATATGGACATTTTGACCAATTGTAGCATGATCAGTGGAATTTTCCAGTAATCATAATTTCGTAAATCATCTTGGCAGTCCATAGGTCAAGATAGTCTGGTTGGAGATCAGCTCTCTTCTCTTTACTCAGCACAAACTGAATGTCTCTGTTTCTGCGGTCATCAGTGAAATGCACACATGCAACAACAGACGAGTGCTGATGAGGCAAAAACATATTAGAAAGCCATTAGTGATGAGTGATGAAAGACACCTCAATGCAAAAATGGTCTATCCTGCTGTGTGTTAAGCAGCAGGTTTGTGAACAGGACTCTTAATGGGTCCACTGACCCACAAAAATATTTAAAAGTTATATCATACATAAAAAGTATCTTTTTTTTAATATTCCAAGCTCACATTAATGTGAGCATTTCAGTGCTACTGCAGCAATCTTTCCATGTGGAAAGTGAAAGACCAACAAGTGAGTCATTGATTCACCTGCTGTAAATCTCAGTTACACAATTTGTCTCAACAGTGATGACTTCACTTTCTGAATTAAAAATAGCTTACTGAACTACTCCATGGGAACATGTTGTTTGCTTGAGAGCTTATAGGATACCTTTGTTTGAGAATCAGGACAGGCATAGGATAATTAAACATTTCTCATGATGAATTAACTGCTGATTCAATATTTTAATCATCAGATTTTGATAAGGGTATTGTATCCCCTTTTGTCGAGGATAACAGTATTCATTCGTTTTATTACAAAAAAAATAAAAAATAAATTCTTTCTTCCGATGCACCCTGAATGCAGCATTCCAACCAGTAAAACAGAAACTGTTTCCAGAGTTTCGACATAACTGGATGCGCAAACAACTTAATCCTCGAAGAATCCGAGGGCGTGTCTCGAGACTGTAATCGTAATGTGGGCTCATACACCTTATGTATATTTTCCTCTGTAGTTGAAAACGTTTTCGGAACAACTGGGACTGCTTTGCTGTTAACCAGCTGTTTCTTTGCAGCTGCTGCAACGACTGATCTGCAAAAGGGACTGAAAATGAATTTTCCTGGTGGACCGTCTTCCTCTCCAGGTAAGATTCGCCGTGCATTTAGAAAGTATGTTGAAAATGCAACATTATTCAGTCTACATCAAGCAACCCACATTGATCACACAGCGCCTGAAGATGTATTTCAAGTTATTATTTTATTTTTTCCCTTGAGTTCAGAGAATCGTTTTCCTTAAAATGCAGGGTGGGAAGCTAAGCAAAGCTGCTGTTTACACAGAGTGCCTTTGGAGCTCTTTTTGCGTCCTTGATTACTCATTTTTTTTTTTTTTTTTTTTAGCCTGTCATGTCTGGTAGATCTTGCAAGCAGAACTGTGATCTGAATGCGTTGTTGTGCCAAACATATTTGCTATTTCAAGATGAGCTCTATAGGTTCTCAATAGGCTCTTCTTGTTGATGTTTTAACCCTTTATTTTATTTATCTGAGTTATTTTTCCACATACTATGTAACAGCCAGAGCTGACAGGCTGAAGAAGAGGAAAATAAAGAGAAGAAAAGGGAGAGAGAAAGGGAGCAAAAAAAAAAAAAAAAAAAAAAGGGGAAAGAGCACAAGTCTATTAATCAGATACTTCATCACTTTAACATATAAAAAAATACTATCAATACTTGCAAAAATAAATTTGTGTGTGAAAAACAAAACTAACAAAGCATGTTACGCACACCAACAATTTTGTTGAGTTGTGATTGAGTGGGCGTTTGTGTCTGTGTCATGTTTGTGTCTGTGTCATGGAACGTACTTACCAATGAGGGCAAAACGCTGCAGCTCCACCCATCAGAAGCCAGAGGCAGGTACGGAAAGCCCCCGGAACCCCAGGCCACCAGCAGCCCACCAAGAGCCAGGAAGACCCCCGGCCACTCAGTCCAAAGACAACCGCACACCTACCCCAGCAGACGGGAGAGGGTGGTCTCAGACGGAGCCCCCCCAGTCGAGGAGCGAGGGCTCCAGGGAACCCAAGGCGATGAGAAGCCAGCCCCCCCCCAGCGGCCAGCCCCCTGCACTGGCCGGCGGCAGGGCTCCCGGGCCCACGGCACCCAAGGACCGCCCGACCCTCCACAGAGCCCCCCCCCACGCCGAAGAAGCCAACGCAGCCCCGCACCGCACCCCCAAGGGGGGCAGGCCAGTACCCACGCCAGAACACCCAGCCCCACCCAGGAACCCCGAGGCACCCCCATCCCAGGGGGGTAGGGGGGAGGAGGCAACCAGCAAGGAGTGGCCAGGAGGCAAGGCACAAGGCCCAGACCCAGGTCCAGCCATACATACAAACACACCCAGACACCCGTGTACACATTTATACACAGATACTCATACATGCCCATACATACTTACCCACACACAGATATGCCATACATACACATTCACTCACCCACCCATACTCACGGAGACGGTGACAAATACACAAAGACACACATTCATCCATAGCTACCCACCCTCTGAAGGCGGGGCAAGTGGAAACCACCCCAGGGCCAACAGCGACCCCAGGACGCCACCAGCCCGGTCCCCAAGGAACCACCCGACCCCTACCCCGGGCGAGACGCAAGAAATCGGGGTGTAAGATGACCCATCCACCCCTCCTCCTCCCCAACTTGTAGGTCTATGTGTTAATGTTTGTGAGTGAATGAGGTGTATAGGGTGCAGTAAAATTGAGGGGACAGTTATGCCACAAGCGCCAACTGTTGGTCGTCAGCGCTTGCCCACACTGCCCCCCCAAAACCCTCCATGTCTAAAGTGCAAATAAAATTTGGAGACAGACAGTGACGAGGATCCGAGTGGGGCCGCCTCAGCGGCCCATCTCATCAACCTCTGAGTAACATGCCTGCCCCAAAGGTCCTATGTGTATCAGGGTGTAAGTGTGTATGTGTTGTGAGTTATAATGACTAAAGTGCAATTAAAACGGAGAGGCAAGTGGTGGTGCAGCTCTCCACGTGGCCTCTCCATCCTATATCTGTGAGTGATGTGTATTCTGTGTGTGTGTGTGTGTGTGTTTGTGTATGGGGAGGGGGAGGGGGGGGGGCATATGACCAGGAAAAATCCTGGAAGAAGAGAGCCAGCTGTCCGCTGGCTCAATAGGCACCCCGACCTCCCACACCCCAGCACAGGGCAGGGGGAGGTGAGCCCGGGGCCGCGGTGACAGCATCCCGGAGCACTGCAGCACCCGAGGTTGGCGCCCTCGCCCCCACCGCAGAGGGCGGCCCGCTCCTCCTAGATGCCCATTCACTCAACAATAGACACAAACAGGCGACAGGACTCATTTTGACCGCGCAGCTCTTACAGGATGGATTCAGTCTTTCCATTTTATAATTACTATATCATTACTATTAAGCAACCGAGAACACGAAGAGCTTTAAAAATGGCCCTAGTCTTTACTGCACTACAATCTTAGCACGGTGGTCTGGGAATTGTGCAAATTGTTGGAGCTTTTTATAAACATATATGTGCCATTTCTCACTCAACTCAATTTAAATAAACAGGGTGGACCTGATTTCACTTTAGAGCAGAGCAAAAAGTCTGAATGGTTCTGGAAATTGAAAATTGACTCATTGACACATTTGCCAACAAATTGTAGTGAAAGGTGCCAGTTTTAAGTCTACAAAATAAATTGCAAACATGAAGGGGCCTGACTATTTTCTGAGTCCAGTGTCTCACATGGTTTATTAATAATCTCTTCCTAAGCAGCTAAAAAAGGAGCAACATGTTACCTGAAAAGTGTGCTGCAGGTGCTGCAAAAGACCGAAGACTTCAGAGAAGCTGTGATAAGGTTTGTTGCTGTCCAGTTTCATGCACCATAATGCATTTAATGTCAGCTAGATTAGCAGTTTAAAATAGTTTTGTATCGCTCATGTCTTTGTTTAGGCACAGCAATGAAAATCATGGCACTGACTTTATTGACCATCGTCTTAAAACACTGTTTGAAGATCGTGCAGCAAACACAGATGAAATAATAAAGAAGCTGGACATTGACGATGGTACAGTATCCTCACACAGAAATGCCATGAAACACTTGTGGACTTAAAGTTTTATATTCATAACTCTTGATTAAATTAATTATCTGTCCATGTAATTAGCATCCATCCATCCATCCATTTTCTTCAACTTAACCTTTTCAGGGTCATAATGGATAATTGTAGCTAAAATACACAAATATTTTTATAACTGACTTATCCTGTTGAAGTAATGCACCTTTGTCTGCTCATCCAGTGTATGAACAACGAGATGCTGCAGAGTACTTTGAGAGGATTCTAAGAATGGCCAGTCCTCAGGCATCACAGGTAAAGTCTTCATCAACATCAACGGGGATCTATAATTGGAAAAAACATGTGCTAATATATGTATATATATGTATGTTTTTGTTCAATTGTGTTTCAGATCTTCCGTGGTGTGTTGGCAAACAAAACCAGCTGTTCTAAATGTCACACAGAGACCGACACTGATGCTCCATTCTGGCATCTTCCTCTTGCATTGGTGGATTCCTGCAGTGACGCAAGAGGAAGTGAAGTATACCGAGTGGTAAGGATCTGACAAGCTGCAAGCGTCTCAGCATGTTTCTGTTCTCAGGATATACAATTACATTTGGCTTCACTTATTAACTTGTGGATTTGTTTTCTCAATAAATTAAATGGCTACATTTGCTGTTTTACATTCAGTCATTTATTTGGGTTCTTTTTTCATACATTTAGAACTATATAGAAATCTTTTTTTTTTTTTTACTTTTACTTTAAAACTCCTCCCTTCACGTCTGTAATAAAAAGCTGTTTATCGCCGTCAGTTAAACTTTGTCACTGTTGCACCATCACTGCTCTGTTTATCTTAAAGTTGGGTGGACTTACTTATAGACTTAAAGGAGTAATCATCTCATAAACCCATGAGCACACCTCCCCACCCTCAAAGCTATGAAGCAATCGGACTACCGACTGCTGGATCAGATTTCAGTTGTGCTGTTGTGTAATATGTTCCTAAAATATGTATATATGTGTATTGTTTTCTCTCACCCCTCCTTCAAACTGAAGTTTGATCTGAAGGTTTGATTAATTAAAGTTGGTCTCATGTTAGGCTCATTTCTCCTTGAGAAATAATTTATGAACATGTTATAGTTGTAAAATGAGTCAGCAGGTGTGTGGCAGAGGAAATTTAAGAATTAAATAACATGAGTGTATTTTCCAGGTGGACGGCATTAAGGAGTTTTTCAGACCTACAGAATTAAATGGAGAAAATCAGATGTACTGTGACCACTGTGGCCACAAAGTTGATGCCACTATTGTGAGTAAATATAAAGCTTGTTTCTGATTTATGGACATTAGATGATTTTGTAATGACAACATTAAGGCATCATAATATTATAATGAAAACATAGTGATGTATATCGGGGGCCCATATTTTTGTTTCAGGCAGATGTAATAAAACATCATCCAGATGTTTTGATTCTGCTCCTGAAGAGCTGTGAATTCAACTATCATTACATGTCATATGTAAAAACCAGATGTTCTGTGGAGGTTCCCTACACCCTGCAGATTCCAGAGGTATTTATACAGTGTGTCTTAAGTATTTGATCCAAATGCTTTTCATTTTCATTTTCATTTCTCATTTTGTATTTTTTTCTTTGGTCATCAGAGTCAGACTTATGAGCTGTATGCAGTCGTGGATCATTTGGGGGATCTGAGAGGTGGACATTACACTGCAACAATCAGGATCCCGGAGGAACACGAGGACACATGGTATCATTACAATGATACCAGCAGCACACGGGTAAGACTGTTATTCCCTTTTTCACTGTTGCAGAAACACGTTCCTAAATCAGCAGTGTTGTGTTAAAGTGGAGAACAGACAGAGTCATTATGTTTTACTATTCTTTCCATCACAGCTTTATTACCAGCCATTCCAGGTGGATAACACTGAGAAGTGAGTGTTTGGCTTTTTTCTTGTCTCCACATGCATCGTTTTACAATTATTTCTTGATTTTTGTATGAATACATACTGTACAAATGCTGTAGTTCACACACTGTAGGTGAATGTAGGTGTTCACTTAAATACACTGTAGAACATACTGAAGAACTGAACTGTATTATACAATGCTAATCACTCTACATTCAAAGATTAGAAGGTAAAATGATAAGTGAAGGCTTTAATTTGAATTGTGGAGAATACAAATTATAATTTTAGCAAATGTAATGGTGGAGTAGAAGAAGAAGTTAGCTGATTTGCAAAACACTGTTCTCAATTGTCCAGAAAATATTGTAACGTTCCGTTATGTCACCCAAGCACCAGGCAGAGGTTTCGTTACTAACACCATTTAATCAGGCCGGACACACAGAACAGCTCTCGCCGGATACAGCCAACTCTAACTCACACAAGAAAAAAAGAGACCTCCCTCCCAAGAGCGACCCCCCACATCTCCTTCCGGTTCAACCCCAAAACAACCTAACTTAAAGAGAACAATAACTGTGACACACATTTAGCAATAACGTCCATCATGGATCATTACACTGCTCCCCCAACAAAAAGTTCCTCGTCCTCGAGGGAAAAACACAGTCTCTGAATCGGGGAGGCAGTTGACGTCGCCTCTTTGGCTTCCGAGGGGTGGCATGAACTACAGGAAACTGAGGGGGAGAACAAGGGGATGGGGAGGGAGCCATGTCCAGCTGGGAGTCCAGCTGAGCTGGAGTGTGGGGGATTTGCACGCATCCCTCAGAGAAAGGGGAAGGAGAACGACCCTTATAAGGGGCCATCCTGTCTCTGTGCAGGACCACTTTCCTGCCTCTAGGTGGTAACTGTACTCTATAAACCACTTCCCCAACTCGTTCCAGGACACTGCAGGGTCCAACCCAGTTGCTGTCCAGTTTAGGACACCGTCCTTTTTTTCTCTTCGGGCTGTAGACCCACACCAGCTCTCCAGCACGGAAGTGCCTCCCTTTAGTAGTCAGGTCGTAGTTTCTCTTTTGCCGCAGTCCCGCCTTTGCCAGCTGGTCCCGAGCATAGGAATGCGCCGACTCCAGTCGGTCCTGCAGCTTCCTGGCATAGCTTTGACCCGGTGGCGCATCCGGAGCATCAGGAGGTTTCCCAAAAGCCAGTTCAGCAGGGGTCCTTAGTTCTCTCCCTAACATGAGCAGGGCGGGTGTGCACTGGGTGGAGTCCTGGACGGCCGACCTGTAGGCCATTAGGATGAGTGGGAGGTGAGTGTCCCAGTCACGCTGGTGTTCTGACGTGATGATGGCTAACTGCTGGGCCAGTGTCCTATTAAACCTTTCCACCAGGCCATCACTCTGGGGGTGGAGTGGCGTGGTGCGGGTCTTCTGAATTCCAAGGCGTTCGCACATGGCAGCAAACACCCTGGACTCAAAGTTACGGCCTTGGTCACTGTGAAGAACCCCTGCCGTTCCAAATCTGCTGAGCATTCCCTCCACTAATGTGTCAGCCACTGTCTCCGCCTCCTGGTCCGGGATGGCGTATGCTTCCGGCCATTTGGTAAAATAGTCCATAGCAGCAACCACATAGCGGTTTCCCCTATCAGTCCGGGGAAATGGCCCCATGATGTCCACAGCCACTCGCTCCATCGGTGCACCTGCCGGTTGCTGTTGAAGTTGAGCACGGGACTGGTCCAGCGGACCTTTGTGGGCGGCACAGGAGTCACAGCTTCGGCAGAAGCCCTCCACATCTCTACGCTGCTGGCCCCAATAGTAACCCTGGCGCAGGCGGCGAAGGGTCTTTGACACGCCAAAGTGGCCAGCGCCTCTACTCCCATGGCAGGCTTCCAGCACCGCTGGCCTTAGCGACTTGGGTACCACAACTTGCCACCTTTCCTCACCTGTAGCAGGATCTTTCCAGCCGCGCTGCAGCACTCCCTTGTCCAACCTTAGAGCATTGAACTTGGCCCACAGCCCTTTGGTGGCGATAGAGAGCCCGGTAACCTCATCCCAGTTAGGTCGCTGCTCGTTCTCAAGCCATCGTAGTACTGGTAGCAGGTCGGTGTCTTGCTCCTGCTGGGCCCTCCATTCTGCCATGTCCACCACTAGGAGTGCCCTGCAGGAGAGCTGTGCAGGATTATCTGTTGCTGTGAGTTCCCTCTCCTTCTCCTCCCGCTTCCCACAATAGCGGCAGCCTGTCGCGGCACATGGGCGGCGGGATAGTGCATCCGCATTGGAGTGGTGTGCCCCTGCTCTGTGCTCCACAGTGAAATTAAAGGCCTGGAGCTCCTCCAGCCAACGAGCCACCTGCCCCTCTGGTTCTCTGAAAGACATAAGCCACTGGAGGGCGGCATGATCAGTCCTGATGATAAAAGGCGTGCCACATAGGTAGTACTTAAAGTGTCTCACTGCCATCACCACAGCCAGGAGCTCTCGCCGTGTGACACAATAGCGTCGCTCACTCTTATTCAGGACCCGGCTGAAGTATGCCACCACCTTCTCACCTTCAGGTCCGACCTGCGACAGCACGGCTCCCAGTCCCACACTACTTGCATCTGTGTCCAGGACAAATGGTAGTGCGGGGTCAGGTGGGGCAAGGATCGGAGACTCCGTCAGGGATCTGCGCAGGGTGTCGAATGCCTGCTGACAGTCTTGGGTCCAGCTGAAGTCGTGATCCTTCTGCAGCAGGCGAAAGAGTGGTGCAGCTATGGAGGAGAAGCCTTTTACAAACCTCCTGTAATATGACGCCAGTCCCAGGAAGCTTTTTAGTTGCACCTGGTCTGCGGGAGTGGGCCAGTCCCTAATGGTCTGCACTTTTTCCTCCAAAGTGCTGATGCCCTCCCGACCCAACTTGTGACCAAGGAACTCCACCTCCCTCCTCATGAAGTGACACTTGTCCGGGTGCAGCTTAAGGCCTGCGGCCCTTACTCTCTCCATTACCTGTCTCAGGGTATCCATGGTGGTTTCAAAAGAGGTCCCATGCACCAGGAGGTCGTCCAGGTAGACCAGACACTGCTGTCTTGGGACACCAGCCAGCACACCGTCCATAAGTCTCTCAAAGGTGGCTGGGGCGTTGCACAGGCCAAAGCTCAGGACTCTGAACTGCCACAGTCCCCTGTTCGTGCAAAAGGCCGTCTTTGGTCTAGAATCTGGGGACAGAGGCACCTGCCAGTAACCACTTCGCAGGTCCAGGGTGGAGAACCAGGAAGACCCTGCCACCAGGTCGAGAGACTCATCGATTCTGGGAAGGGGATAAGAGTCCTTTTTAGTAACTTTATTAAGTGGCCTGTAGTCCACGCAGAAGCGCATTCGTGGACTGTTCTTCTTGGGCACCATCACCACAGCAGATGCCCAGGGACTTTCAGATGGCTCTATGATGCCCATCTTTAGCATCTCACGCAGTTCTTGGTCAGCCGCCTCCTGATGAGCCAGAGGAAGGCGACGAGGACGCATTTTAACAGGACGAGCATCCCCAGTGTCAATAACGTGTTCCACCAAGTGTGTCAGGCCTACATCACACTCTGTGAGGGCAAAAATGTCTTTAAAGTCCAAGAGCACCTGCCATAGACTTCCTTGCTGCTGCTGAGTCAGGCCCTCACAGTTCCTGGACCAGACGTTTCTCACTGCTGACAGCCTCTCCTCTTCATCAGTTCGCTGTTCAACTAGTGGTAATACAGGGGACTCCGAGGTGCAAGCCGCTATTACAGCAGGGGATGGGTTTAAAGGTGGGGGTTTAAGCTGCACCCTCTCTCCTCCCGGGAGTAATAGACAGCCTTCCCCGAGGTCCAGCACACCATCAATGGCTCGTAAAAAGTCCAGCCCCAGGATGCAGGCATCCTGGACGTCAGCCACCCAGGCAGCAAAAGGCATGGTTAGGTCTCCAACCTTAAACTGAAACATCCCCCTCCCTTTTATGGGGGCCAGGTCACCAGTCACTGTCTTAAGCTGCACATTGGTTGTTTGCATGGCAGTCCCAGCTGGAATGATGTCAGGTCGGACCAGTGTTGTGTTGGACCCTGTGTCGAGGAGTGCTGTGCAGGATACCCCATCAACCACTACCGGAATGTGGCAAAAGTTACCAACTTGGGTCCAGCCTACAGTAATGACCATGCCAGGTGACAATGTGGGTGGTGTGGGGGTGTTGGTCACGACGGCCCGTGTACTCCCACCTACACGGGCCCCTGACCGTTTCCCTGCGCCGCTGCAAACCTGGGGCACTGCCTGATGAGATGTCCAGCTTGTCCACATCCCCAGCAGCTTTGTGGTCGGCGGTGTGTGCCAGCACGGGGAGAAGGTGACTGAAGAGCAGCCGCCTGGGTCATGCTGTGTGGTCCCCCCTGCCTCTCCGTCCGCTCAGCAGGTGCAGATGTTGCTCTGACCACTGGTGAATCCTCAGCCCCTCCAGGAGGTCCTGTCAGCATCTCCCTCTCCAACGCCAACTCCAGAGCTGCACTGAGTGTGGTTGGACGAGCAAGCTGTGTCTGAATACGGAGCTCTTTGGGACTGAGGGCCTGTAGGAACTGATCACGGGCGAGCTCTGTCTGCACTGCAAGGGGCATGTTGTCATAGGCCCGCCTGCAGAGGCACTCAATGTCATGGGCCAGGATACGCAGCGGTTCTCCAGGCAGTCTCCGTCTGTTGTGAAACTCTGACCTCAGTAGCACAGGCTGGTTATACTGCCCAAACCGTCTCTGGAGTGCCCCAACTAGAGCAGTATAGTCTCCCCTCTCTCTTTCACTCAGCAGCAGCAGGCATGCTGCTGCATCCTCACACAGGCACAGAGCTAATTGCAATGCTTTATGTTCGACAGACCAGCCAGCTGCAGCAGCTAATAGTTCAAACTGAGCAATAAACACTTCCCACGGCGTCTTACCGCTGAACTTGGGTGTCTTTATGTTTACCGTAGCCGGCTGTGCATGGGCGCTGCCATCATTGTTTACATCACATGACCTCCGCTCCGTCCCGCCGAAATGGCGATCATGGCGCGAACGGCCCTCCAGCCGAGACAAACCTGGGGAGAACCCAGCCTCAGCAGCCAGCTGGAGCGCCGCTTCCCTCACGCTGCGAGCGGGTCGGATATCCATCTCCTGCTCCTCCTTCTTAACAGTGTTCCTCCGCATAATCGGGAGTTGTGTCCCTGAGCCGTGAGCAGAGCCGCTGGTAATAGATCCAGGCGTGGTAGTTCGTAGTTTAAGCTTCTGACACCAGTGTAACGTTCCGTTATGTCACCCAAGCACCAGGCAGAGGTTTCGTTACTAACACCATTTAATCAGGCCGGACACACAGAACAGCTCTCGCCGGATACAGCCAACTCTAACTCACACAAGAAAAAAAGAGACCTCCCTCCCAAGAGCGACCCCCCACATCTCCTTCCGGTTCAACCCCAAAACAACCTAACTTAAAGAGAACAATAACTGTGACACACATTTAGCAATAACGTCCATCATGGATCATTACAATATTGTTTGAGAGTGTTTTATATATAAAACACAAACCACACATTTTGATTTATTTGAAAATTAAATTACTTTCTTTTCTCCATCAGATCCGAGAGCGCATATCTTCTTTTTTACAGAAAGAAACGTAAGAACAATTCTTTTTGTAATGTTTATCAAAGCAGTTTTGGTAGTGTGCATGAAATGACTTTAATTTCTCATTCATGCTGCAGATGCTGCTACTGAAGAGCTCATGGAGACGCAGACTAATCAAAGTTTTCCACCATCTAACACCAACAACTCTGATCAGTGTCAAGAAGCTGGTAAAGAAGAAGTTCATAAAAATACTGCAGTGAATTTTTCTGTCATCAAAAATGGAGAAACAATAACTGGAGATAAAACACTGCTTTTTAAAAACACTTCACTTCAAGAAGATGTCAGGGGTCATGAAAATGTGGGTCAAGCTATGGTAAATCATGATTTCACTGACAAGCCTGCTGCACAGGGTCATCTTAACAGTCAAGATGAGAGGACTGATGGACAGAAGGGACAAATGGACTTAATCCCAGAGAGGGATGAACAGAATGAGAAGGAGGAGGAAGCCCTGACAAAACACAGGAAGAGTCACAGAGATTATCAAGGTGATGAAGGATCAGACAATGTTAGACAGGATACTGGTGAATATGAGGGAGGTACACAAAACGTTAGAAAAGATTACAGCCTTAAATATGCAAGTGTAGAAGCTGATAAACAAACAACAGGAGAAATAAGGCTGTTACCTGGGCAGAAAACAACAGAGAAAATCATCAGGGTTACCCATACGTCACAAAGTGTTCCTGGTGTGGAGATATGGAGCAAAGAACAGCAAAATGAAGGAGACAGTAAACACAATCAAAGTGAGGGAAACAGGACATTAAAGGAAAGATTAACAGAGAAGCAGGGAGCTGATAATAATGAAAATATAAGACTGGAGAGTTTTCAACCAAACACAATAAGTATAATTCAGGGAGTTACAGAAGGAGGACGTCATTCAAAGAAGCCAAGTCCTCTTGTTAAAGTCATTGATGAAGAACATACAGAAATTCTTAGCACTTCAAAACATGGCAGTAAGTCAAAGACCATAATAAAAAAAACTGTGGATGAAACTGTACAAGATGCAAGAAAATGGCAAGAAAGTCAAATAAATATTAGAAGAAGTTTAAATATTTATACAGATGCAAAGGTCACTTTGGACTACTCTTTTTAATGCCAACAAAAAAGTGTGGTGCAGTAGTAGAAGCTGCTGGAATCAACTCTGCAAAAAAAAAAAGAGGCTGCAAAAAACCAAATAAAGGAAACATGGTGGAGTTACTGTAGTGATGTAAAATGCATCAGTTAATATTGACTGCAGGATTGTTTTTGTGTAAGATTCTTTTCAAGGTTCAAAGACACATAAGATGGAGCTTAAAGAAAACTCACTTTAATGAACACAGAATTACATTTCTATGAACTCACATTCACTGATTATTTTTGTCTTTTTTTGCTCTTCTCAGTTTCATCTTTGTACAGTTTTTAAGTGTATCACTGATTTTATTTTACTTTCATAAATTTTGTGTAAAAAAATTACATACCACTGAATGAAAAGTGTCACTGGTTTCATACATTTTTCAGCATTGCAACGTATCGTTTTCTACAGCACAGCCCACTGAGTTCATCCAGCTGTGTGGATGTTGTTCATTTCTCTTGTATATTCTTTTGATTACATTTGGCTGTGAAGCAATAAAAAAATACTTGTTTTAAACTATTGTTCTGATTATATTCATGTCTGAAATGTTATCTATATGTTGTTATTGTGTCTTTACTTATTGGCACAACCAAGATTAAATTTAATTAGTTTAGTTTTTTATTTCAAAATTTGGAAAATGTACAAAAAGAAAAAGAGAGACGAGCTTGTGATGTGGGCTGAACTGAAGGAAAATTATTCAAGATAAACTTACCATGGTTACATGAAACTAATTTCGCTGCACATTAATTAAAAAAAAAATCTTTCTACTGGAACTATAACACGATATGTAACAGGATAACCTCCAAAAGTCCACTGACCTTGAAACTTCCAGGTCATACTCAGCACAGATCTTCCTGTATACTATGCCGGCCAGTTGGTTATGGCATTCCAAGTAATTTCATTTGAATAAATGTTATGGCTTTACTGTCATTTATTCTGTTCTGCTGGAGATTTGTTCACATATATGTAGCTATTTGTGTCAAACATTAAATGCACATTCTTTTTATTTCAAATTAATCTTTATTGAGTGATTTGATTTAGATTAATTGAATAATTAACTCATGAAACAGGGATTAATTCAAAGAAAACTATTTTTAAATCAGGGTGTTACACAACATACAAAGAAATGTAGCAAATACAGTGTACTATTGTTTAATGCACATGAACCTATAAAACTTTTGCCTTTTCTCAATGAAGTCTCTGAATGAACTATAAAAGAGAAAGTCTACTATGAGAGAAGCATAATGTGAAATGAATTAGTGTGTGTGTGCTGCCTCTTAGTTTCTGTGCCACACAGGTATGGATGTTTGTCTGGGAGCCACACCGTCACTGCAGGGGATGAAGTAAGAACTTGTCTTCAAGCACTCAGGAGTGAGTTTCAGACACACAAAGCAGAACTCAATCTGACAGCGTGGACAGATGATGTTCTTGCAGCCAGTTTTGTCGTGCTCCACCCTCTGACCACAGGTGGGGCAGGCCCGAATGGAGGGACAGGCATCCACCCCCTGAACCTGAGGCAGGGCGGTAGTCTTGCAGTTCTTGAGAAGTTCGAGTTCGTGATTGATGCAGCCGTCATTGTCACAGCGATCAGAGCGTGGAGCTCTACCTTTCCACTCCTTCAAACACTGCCAGCAAAACTGGGATACTTTCTTGTTGTCTGCTGTGCAGATTGTGCACTGAACATTGAGGTTAGTCAGGTCCTCTCTCTCCACATAGGTTTTGCAACCTGGACACTGTTGTGACAAACAAAGAATTTCAATATTTTTGGATGTACACTTTGTTTTTTTGTTGTGAATCAGATGAGAAGAATGAGTTTATCCTGGTCAATGCAGTGAAAACCAGTGGAACCAGGTTAGCTTATCTTATCATGCAGAATAAGAGGAGTGGAATATTACTAGCACTGCTTTGACCAAATGTAAATCACTGCATTTACAGCTGTCTTTTTATAGCACCTTAAACCAGAACACTTCAAAAGTTGAGTTTTAAACATGCTCACTGGACGATTCACTCCCCAATTAGAGGGATTACATGTAAAATGTAAATTTGAACAAATAACATTTTCAAAATCATGCAACTATTTTAAGACAGTAGAAATAAATTTTAAAAATGTGCAGTTTGAATTTGATTCAAACAACAAAAAATAGTGTAGATGCTGTACTTTATGGAAAAGTAAGACAAAATGAATGAATCAAACCCAAGTTCCTGAAAACTGATTGATGTCATTGATGTCATATTTTATTGATTTATTGTTATTTTTTTCCCCATTGCATACTGCTGTGGATCTCATATGTTGTGATTTGGGCATGATGTGTTACTGAGCCAGGTCTGGGGTTTTGTTTCTGCTGAGCCTGCGGGCCTTTCTCATGTTGTTCATGAAATATTTACACAAAACTCATTTGTCATAATTGTTGATAAATACATCACCTGTAATTAATGGATGTGCTTCTCTTGCATTTTAAGACCTTCACAGAGGTTGTTTTGTTTTGTTTTGATTAAACAAAGTATAAAATTATTAACTGAGCCAGCTCCAGCTCCAGTTCAGAAACCCAGTTTGAGGATCTTAGACTTTCATTTACATCTTGACATGAGAGCTCATCCCCAAACTTTCTTAAAGTTTTGTAGAAGCAATCATTCTCTACTAAACTCTTTACTAAGCCAGGTTCACTTGGATACTTACTGTTTTAAATTCACAGTATTCTGTGGCAGCAAGGCGGGCCATGTTCTCTTCAAAGTACTGCATCTCTTCTGCTGTCAGTACTGCCAGCCTGCGCACCTCTGTGTAGGACCACACTGCATCACACTTCTGCAAGGTGCCATTCTTTAAAGCGGGGCATTTAAATTTGTACTGACCCTGAAAGTAAAGCACATGGCCAAGGATGTGGTCAGTAACAAATCTGGCTGATGGCACTGACACAGAATAAGCTTCACCTTTAATGTTTCTGTTTAGCTTCTGGAAGTGTGGAAAATTTAGTCTTCACAACTATAATTTTTGTCACTGCCATGTCCTGAGGGAAAAATTTACCTGTTTAACTGTAAATGTGTATAAAAATGCAACGTACCATTTTAAAATGAAGGAATTTTGTGTATTCATTTTTCTGCAGATGTTCTTTTGCATTTTTCTAGCCGAGCATTGAATTTTACCATTTGCTCTATGCTGTGAGTGGGCAAAAAAAAAAAAAAAAAAAAAAAACGTGCATCATAGAAGTGTTACGTACTGTACACACTCTGACAATGAGAGCGCCACTGCCACCTACTGTTGTGGATGTGCAATTGCAATTTGCACTACTACGGCAAAAAAAAAAGCATGTTCCCCGGGGTCAGACGTGCCCCCTCGACAGCGCACCGCGCTTCCCCTCCAAGGGAGCGCGCCCCGCTATTTGAGAAGCACTGACTTAAATATGAAAGGGAACCACAAGAGTAAAGTTGTGGACTGGTCAACTTGTTTATGTTCAGCTACCACATACTCATAGAGCCTAATTTGAGCTGTTGTGGGTCGATCAAATAACAATATTAGCAGAATAAAATATTAGCATAAACATCTAAGCCATTAAATAACAGCAAGTCAGTGCATTTAGGTATTTAAACATGGTCACGACAATCTGCTGAAGTTCAAACTGAGGCAGGAGATAGTCCCTCCAAGGATAAAAATAATTTAGCTGAAGCCTCTCCGCTGCAAATTGCATCTTGGCTATCAGCAAAAGTTTAAACTCAGAAGAAATTTGCATTTGGATGCAGACAGAAAACAAGGCTTTGCAGCAATGTAGACATGCATCTTCTAACTGAAGCTTAGGCAAGAAAACAAAAAGTAAAACTACATAAAAACAATGGTCTTCTTCAGAATCCGGAAAGTACCTGATCCAACAGGCTGCGACACCACCCAGTGAGTGACTCCGGGGTGACGGCATGCCCGCAGGACATCTCTGCTCTGAGACACCGGTCTCCTTCCTCTGGAGCTGAGAAAAACAACAACAACAGCAGACACTGAACTCAGCATGATGCAGCTGTGTCAAAGAAAACCGACCCCGGATGCTCACTCCTATAACTGTGATTCGTATTTGTAATGCATCACTTTGGCTTGATTTGGATCACCAGTGCATTCATTATGATTAGTCCAAATCAATAAATTTAAGAGAAAAGACATGAATTAAGGGGCATTGCTAAATATTGCTAAACATTTATTTATTTCTTACGCAGTGGATCCAGATCATCAGGCCTGTTAACAAATTTCAGCGTCGTGTCTCTGGGGTCGTAGCGTTTCTCTTCGGTCATTTTAGTTCGGATGGGCGCGCCCTGCTCTCCGTGGATAAACAACCAGTGGCACTGCGCTCTGAAAATGAAGTGAACACCGAGGCAGCTGTGTCAGCTTCACCCACAGCACCAAGATCTGTTCTTAACTTTCAGTTTCCTCCAGCAGTTAGCAGAAATCACGTGAATAGCGCTCTGTGGCAGGTCTGGATTCTTGTCATTCACTTTATTTACTCTTCAGCGCTGATGAAGAAGGCAACATTTGTTTAGGGCGTTTTGCTGTTTTGATTTTAAGGTAAAACTTTTAAGAGCATTATTTCATTTTTATAACAAATTTTCATATAGTTTTATAATGGCGTTGGTATATAGCTTTTTGCAGTACTGACCTTTAAGCTGGTAAACAAACACTGATAAACTGGAGTGTGAGGTGATTTCCAGCTATCATAGATAAACTTAGCATAAAGTCAGTGAAATTTGCATTCTTGTATAAGACGCGAAGGATTTAGTCATGTGCACATCAACATACACACATACACACACACTGACACACACACACGACACATTTTTAAAGAGTTTTGGTGCTGATTGTGCAAAAGAAAAAGATTAAAAGACGCCAGATGTTCATTTAGCTGAAAGTGAAAGTATCCTTAGCCCTCTGACGTCAGACCCGCTGAGGAGCCCAAACATAAAACTGAAGTGACATTATTTGTATTATCATCAGAAGCGGAGGGAGCGCAGCTAGGAGCACAAATCCGCACAGAATGGGAAAACTCTACCAGGTCGTGGTTTCTGGAGTAAGGGGTGGGAAGGTGACCGTGGACCTGAGCAACACTGAGGAGCAGTTTAAGAGCATGACCGTGGAACAGCTGAGGGAAAAAATAAGACAGAAATTTCCGGAGACCGCAGGTAAAAACTCTGAGAGCTTTAAAACACTCATAACTTACATTATATGACACGATGACTGATGACGAATGAGCTCAATGTAGCCTTAGGAATTTTGTTTCATGGTTTTTGTTGTTGTTGTTGCTGTTATCATCAACAAACTCTTCCAGGATTTCCCTTGAAAGTATTTTTAAGTTGCTGAAGCCTTAGATTTCTTCCTTGCAGAAAGTAACAGACATCAACACCCTGCATTTAAAGTAAGCAATGAGGCAGCGATATTTAAAGCAAAAGTAAGCTAGCTACATTATTCTGTTTTTGCTAATTGATCAACTTGTAGTTGTTTCATTTTACAAGCAGCATTTTAGATACATTTGTATAGATTTTTTTAATAGAGAAAGAGAGCGAAAATAGAGTGAAGTAGACCAAAAAAAAAAAAAAAAAAACTCAGCCGAAGAACAAATACTCCACACTTTAAGTTTTTACAATTAGGTTTAAGGTTGCCATCTTTAGTCTATGGTTATAAAGCCAGAACATCGAGTAATCAAACATTTTATGTAACATATAGATGTATCACTAGACTTTCTGTGTGTGTGTGTGTGTGTGTGTGTGTGTGTGTTAGACGGGAATCTGCGGCTGATATTCACAGACAAGAATCTGGATGAAGACAAGAAGCCGCTGTCTGAATATGGAATCCAGCACATGTCAGTCATCCAAGTAGTTCTGAGGCTTCCTGGAGGATTGACAGCTTGACTGAAACTGGCTCCACCTACAGCTGCCACTGCCGCTACTGCTTCCGCTACTGCCTCTGAACACTCCTGTCACTGTTTACATGAATTTAGCCTTTTTTTTTTTCAAATATTTACCTGTGAAATGAAATTAAATAAAGCTGCATTCTCTCAAGTGTATCATCTTTGAGTAAGTCTGCATATTTGGGAGGCCTTTACAAAACAGAAGCCATGATAATAATGTAACAAATACAGGCCAAAGTCTCTGATATTTTCTCACAAAGCCCACTGTGTGTCGAGCAGCAGATTCTTTGAGTCATGTACAAATACCATAATGTCTACCCCAAACAGTGTAACTGTGCAAATTATTTAATGGATAAACACAGTTCAGTTTAAACTAAAGTTCAAATTCACATTAAGATGAATAAATCAGTGTTACAGCAATCAGCAGCACATCTCTTCACACGGAGGCATAATAAAATTGATGAGTGAAAATTTTTAATTTATAAGTGGATAAATGTGTAGAAAAATAGCTGTGCAAGATGTTTCTCAACGTAGAAAATAATTTGGTTTCGTTCAAATACTTCATGTGCTACTTTCAAGGTCTTATGTAAACTTCATACTATTGTAACGTTGTAAACACACTTCCACAGTCGGCGATGTTCACAACAAAGGTCGTCTTTATTAGCAGAAAAACGGCTGCTGTAGGCCACAGCCACGCCAACCACAACTACAACAACGGAACAGCAACACACACACACAGGCAAGCTCTCGGTCTTTTCTCTCTCTCCATGCTGCCTTCACGAACCTCCCGAACAGTCCGAAATCCCACAACATCAACACGCTCTCTAACTAAGAGAATCGCTACATTATTCATGAGCCACGGTGCAAGAAGCATGTTGATTCCTCCTGAGTTACTTTCCGTTTATTTGCAAATCAGAACACATGCAGCTTAAGCATTCTTTCCTCAAAATGAATGTTTTGCATTAATATTTTTAAGAATCGGGCTTTGAAGAGAAATTTTGTCAGTCATTATGCTGTCTTTTAATAATTTCGGCATTTCCGACACAACCTGAATGCAGCACCCCAGCAGGCTTGGCGAGAAGTGAAAGAGAAAGCATTCATAAGGTTTTAAATTCACTGGACGTTCAGATACGCAGCAGCTCGTCCACGTCGACGACAAACCAACCCGTTTTCCCGGGAAATATCTTGAAATTGCTGATTAAATTGAAGGTAGGCTCATACATATTTTTTTTCTGCAATTATGCACCTTATTCGTTTAAAATACATCGATTAATTCATTGTTCGCTGGCATTTTCTTGCATCTGCCAGCAGCCTATCAATGAAGTGACCGTCAAAAGCGAATGAATATGTATTTGTTGGAGAGTGCTCGACAACTTTTCAACAACACGTCTCAGGGTAAGATTTGCAGTGGATTCAGAAAGTGTTCAGATCCATCCTTTTCTGCAGCCTTTATGCTGAATATGTAATCAATCAATTATGTACATTTAATAACCCACCACAGGGGAAAATTATTCATTTTATCTCTTATCACTCATGTTCGCAAAGTTCTCAGATTTAAAGTTGGTGATCAGATTTATTTTTTTTTAAGCAGCTTCCATCTACAGCATTGCATGCATTTTATTGGATTTGCTCAAAAGGTCAAAAAGCGCTCTTTTCTCTCAAAGAAATACTGAATATTTAATTTGGACAGACAGCGTCCCTGTGGTTCCAAATTTCTTCAGTTTTCCAATTTAAGCTTGGCAATGCTCCCAGCTTAAATGGCTGGTTTATATTGATTTATGCTTAAACACAATTTTATCATGAAGGTCTAAAAATAAACTTCATGGCTTACTTTTAGTCCTGACATGCACTGTGAACTTTGGGATTTTAGAAAAATTGACTGGATACATGCCAGGAATAAATGAGGCAAGCAAGATGAATTTGACCACAATTGGAAAATTAGAAATTTTAGATTTCTATTAAAACTAAAAGCATTCCATATTATCCATTTAAAATCTGATCTACAACACAAAAGCTATACACAATATTAATGTGTCTGATTTTTTTCTGAATGCTTTCATACTCTATGATCCAGAATAATGTCTTAAAGATATTTTTGTCTCCTCCCAGCAGGTAATAAATATCATGGACTGATGAACCAAGGAGCAACATGTTACCTGAACAGTGTGCTGCAGGTGTTGTTCATGACCAAAGACTTCAGAGAAGCTGTAACGAGGTTTGTTGTTGTTTACCTTTAGGCATGATTATTCTAATAAATGCTACAGTGCAGCTTTTTATCACTCATGAACTTTTGTCTTTGTTTAGGTTCTCTGATGAAAATCCTCACACTGAGTTTATTGATCATCATCTCAAAGCCTTGTTTGATGACTTACAGAAGTATACAACGTACACATATAACATAACAAAGAAGCTGGGCATCGACAATGGTACAGAACAACAAACCTTGAGTAGCGTAAACTCCTGAGCACTGTCCAAGTGCTACTGTCATTTAATTATTCAACTCTTTAATTATCACCATAATAAAAAAAATATAAGATACAATTTAAAAATAAACACATTATTAATGACTTATTTTGTGTAAAATATATACATTTACCCTGCTCCACAGTGAATGAACAGCGTGATGCTGCAGAGTACTTTGAGAGGGTTTTAAGAAAGACCAGCCATGAGGCATCAAAGGTGAGGTCCTCAGTATCAAATGGTGGATATAAACTGATGAATTTGCTAAGTGTTGGTTCTTTACCTCACAATGTAACGAGCCTTGAACAACTTTTGTTGTGAACTGTTGCTTGAAGTGAAACTGGATTGAAATGAAATGAACAGATTTTTGTTCATTTGTTTTTCAGATCTTTCACGGTAAGTTAGCAAACAAGACCACCTGTCATAGGTGTCATACAGAGACTGACAGAGATGCACCATTCTGGCATCTTCCTCTTTCATTGGTGGAGTCCTGCAGTGAAGTCTACAGTGTGGTAAGGATCTGACATGCTACACTTTTGCCTGTCAAAGATAATATAGTAAATTGACTGGTACTTAAACAGCACCTTTCTAATCAAACTCAGCACTCAGACTGCTTTCCACAACAGAGTCATACAGTGCTTTTATATATGTCCAAGTGCTGTGTCTAACAGTCACACACATATGGGTGGATCAGGGCAACTCAGTGTTCAGTGTCTAGCACAAGGATTCATTAGCACCCAGGCTGAAGGAGCCAGGAACTGATCCAGTTAGTAGAAAATCCATTCTACCACCTGAACCACAGACACCCCAAAGCTTGTAGCTCATGGGATTCTCAGACAGTCTCTCATTCAATTACTAATCAGGTCCAACCCTGCTAAGCTTCTGAGATCAGATGAGATTGCCTGTGCTCACAGCAGTCTGGTCGCAAGCTAGACCACCCTGAGCACACCTTATGAGCTATGTATTGTAATTATTATAATTATAATAAAATATTTTACTTTTGATTTAATTTTGGACCTGTGCAAAAATCAGATGATGGTTTAGGTTATATTCATGCAGAAATAAAATTTTGTTATGCAGCTATTTCCAGTAAACTAAATCTGTCATATTTCAGTCCGAGATGAGCACCTGAGGCACTTTTAACAGGAACATGAAATATGATGCATCTTAAAACTGGGTGATGTTGTGTTCATTGGGCTAGATTTAGTCTGTCTAAAAGCCCAAGTTCAGCTTTACAGCACTCACAATTAAGTAACAACAGATAACTTATTAAGAGCTAAACAGAGACTTGTGAGTTGAACTGATCTTTAATGTTTTGCATGAAAACTGAACTGAATAGGGCGGCTCAGAGGAAATCTTCATATCATTCACACTCATGTGTTTGTGGAAATAAAGTTGGACGGATGCAGTAGGTTTCAGACACACTCCAATAAAGAGATCTTAACTTATCCAAACCCTATAAAATAACCTGTGGGGTGTCTCAAAGTTCAGTTTTAGGACCCTTCATTTAATCTTTCTTTTACTGCTGGGAGATTTTATTTAGAGACACAGCAGCCAGTCCACAGTTTTGCTGGTGATTTATAACTTTATGTGACTCAGGCTCAGTTAAGTCCTGTTAAAATGCATTTAGACATTAATGTCTGTATGTCACTTTTTACAACTCACCCAAGATAAAATGAAACTTAGTCATAGGTCCAAAAGTTGAACTGCAGTGGATTTATGTTATTATGGCTCATGTTAGGATCTGTCTTCAAACCTGCCATTTACACTTTCAATAATATTGCTAAAGAGCAACAAAAGAAACTAATGGTTATTTTTTTTACATCAAGCAGACTTTACTGTAAAAATAAAAAAAAAATCAACTCCACCTCTGCAACCTGAGTGCATACTAGCCCGAGCAATGAGAGGAACTGATTTGGTTCTAAAATCACAACCATTGTGCTGTCACATCTTTGTCAAACCTGATCTTAAATAACTTGAGTGCTTTTTTCAGATGAACGGCATTGAAGAGTATTTCAAACCTTCAGTGTTATGTGGAGAAAACCAGATGTACTGTGACGAATGTGATGAGAAAGTTGATGCTACTTTAGTGAGTAAAGAACAAAAACTTGTTTCTTATTCTAACAATAGAAATACCTCAGAATTAATACAACACAATAACAAATATGGGGAATGTTTTTGTTTGTTTGTTTTTTCAGAGAGATGTAATAAAGTATCATCCAGATGTTTTGATTCTGCTGCTGAAGAGGTTTGAGTTCAACTATGATTACATGTCATACGTCAAGATCAGCTGTCCTGTGGAGGTTCCCTACACTCTGCAGATACCAGAGGTATATATACAGTATAATTTAGGTTAATCATAGTCCATTTTATTTTCCTTCTTTGTTCTGACATTTTTTCATTTTTCCTTTGGTGATCAGAGTCAGACATATGAACTGTATGCAGTTGTGGATCATTTTGGTAATTTGAGATGTGGACACTACAGAGCAACGATCAAGATCCAGGAGGAGAAAGATCAATGGTTTAACTTTGATGACACCAGCGTCACATCGGTAAGACTGATCATGTTTTTTTATTGTTACTGAAACACACCTGATCATTGATTTGTTGCACAATTGCAACTGCAGTTGTGTATTTTATTGGAAAAGGAGGTTAGTCACATGTTTGGTTATAATTTTCCATCAACAGGCTGCTAAACAGAAAGATCACACTGAGAGGTATTTATTCTTCTTTTCCCCACTGTGCATGATTTTGTATTCATTTCTTATTTTTTCCACAAATACATACTGTGTAATTTGAACTTTGCTTGAATATACTAATGTAACAGAACTCTAGTAAAACAGATTATATTTAGTCCTGAAAGAAACAAGATGAACGACAAGTAGTGTGTTTTCCTCTCTCACTTCTGCCAAGTCTTTATTTATATACATTTGTGTATAAATAAAGACTATAAAGATGCAAATGCATCTCAGTCTTAATGCCTGACATTACCAAAATCAGGATTAAGTGGAATATAACCCAGTATAAACACAAATAATACAAACAAAATCTAAAAAAAATCATATCTGGTGTTACTGCTTGTATGCAAATTAAGGAAATATAAAGACATTGCCAAGCATATTCAATTTATTACACAGAGCTAATAATTACACATTTTTTTCTCCACACATGTTGACAGGACAAACATTACTGAGTTGCACCATACTAAGTGCATATTAGTAACATGGAAAACTCCATGCAAACATGGCAGCGCTAACAGAATTAATATTACACTAATTATAGATTATATTATTGTGGAGACTAAAGAGTCTCTGTGAACTCATTAGCTCAAATCTGTAGGACCCGTGCTATACAATCATTACAAAAAGGAGCCTTAAGTTCCTTCGTCTACTGTCTCAGCAGCTCTACTTTATATTTTAAAGCACTAAACAAACACAAATACAAATCCCATCAGAGCAAACTGCTGTTCAGGTTTTACCTTTACTTGATATGTCAATTATATGTGATTTTATTACCCACTAACCTGACAAAAAAACAAAAACGCTTTGTCACAATAAGCCATCAGAGAGAGGAGGTGCTCCTTTGTGGTGTAACTTATGATCTCACTACATCTGGGATCTCTTTAACAAATATCTGAAAATTTTATTGATATTTAACAAAATTAAACATGAAAAACTTAAAAAATCTAAAAACAAAAAAAAAATCACATAATGTGTGTTACAGTTTGTCACACTAAGCTACATGTAGAAGGACTGTATCACAACTGCAGTTTGTTTTATTTCTCAACTCAGTCACCCAAACTTTCTTCATGCACATCGTCACCCTGCTCCCCAGGAAAAAAATAACACAAAAAAGAGAAAAAAAAAAAAATACAGATACATGCATCTTTAAATGTTTAACCCTAACCCGCATAGAAAATGGTATATCACACAGACACATATAAATCTACAGTTAAATTTATTGTGCATATAAAAATAAACGTGCTCTTTAGAAAACATAAACCAGTTACTTTCACTGTTTGTGAAAATAATATTTCTTTCTTTCTTGTCATTTTCTCCCATTAGATCCCAGACTGCATACATTCTGTTTTACAGAAAGAAGGAAGGTGAGAGGAAGTGTTGTTGTTGTTGTTGTTGTTGTTGTACATAATGAAACTCTTCAGTACTTTGCTTGAATTAATTTTGTTCCTGCTTCTACTTCATGCTGCTGTTACTGGTACTCCAGATGAGTGTGGACCACCTGAAAAAAAGAGAAGAAAAGCGGAGGATGAGGCAACAGCAGCACTCTGTAATGATCCTGTAAATGTTGTTTGTACTGACAAAGATAAAGATGAGACAGAGGTCATGAGTCCTGAGTTTGGAGCAGCAGAGGTATCACCTCCCCTCAGCTTGAATGTAGATCATTCAGAAAGTGAAGTTCATGTTGAGACTTTGGGAAATGAAGGAACTGGAGTCAATGAGCTGAATCATAAAGAAGGAGTGGATGATGTTAGACAGAGCAGACCAGATAATAACCATGATATTAAACCTGAAGTCAGATCTGCAGTGTGTGATCATGTAAACAAAGATGAGACGAGGGATTCAAAAACAGGTAAAGATGGAAATAATGAAGATAAACAATTAGAAAAGAAAAGCCATGAAGACGATCCACATGATGAAGAATTAGACGACTACAGACAGACCACAGATGAACATCAGGGAGGTGAAGAAAAGACCGGAAAAGATTCCAGCGTTAATCCTGCTCATGTTCATGACACAAATGGAAAGACTGACTCTGATAAACCAACAACAGAAGTGAGCTTTAATAAACTTCAGGACAAAGAAGAAGTTGATGAGAGCAAAGAAAACATAAAAGAGGATCAGAGTCAGAAACAGAGAAAACAACAGAGTGATCACAATGATACACTAAACATGCAGGAAATCAGTGTTACACATTCAGCTGATGAATCTGTTTGTGTAGAGAGACAAAACAGGAATGTGACGGAGGACAGGAGAGGAAAGGAAGGAAGGGATATTCAAGCTTCCATGGAAAAACAGGTTTACAATCAAGGTGTGGAGCATAAAGACATGAGCAGATTGTGTGATTTTGGGCAAAACACAGCAGAGAAGCTCAGCAGCACCTCAACAACACACAAAGATGTTCAGAAACAGACCAAAGAGCAGAAAAATAAAGGAGATCCTGAGAAAATTCAAACCAGAGAGAAGTCCTCTCAGAGAAGACAAGAAACAATGATCGAGGAAGCTGAAAGAAACAAAAATATAAGAGCAGGAAGTTCTCAGTCAGATGTCAGAGCTGGGAATCAAGGAGTCACAGAAGGAGAACATCATTCACAGAAATCAGAACCTCAAAAAACTGATGAAGAAATCAGAGAGACGGCTGTTCATGAAAACAGTGAAACAAAGAGCAGAAGATTAGAAACTGCAGAGAAAACCTCAGAGCACAGCACCAAGAGAAGTGAGAAAATCAAAAGAAAAGCTAAAAAAAAATCATCTTCATCAAAGGTTTCAATGAACACTTTGTCCTCAAGTGTCGACAGTTTAACACTGAATGAATCAAATTTACCAGAGAAGCAGAAACAAGGAACCAAAAAAAGAAAACACAAGGAGGATGAGAGAATTAGTCCAGAAACCACCGAACTCCCTAATTTAGAATTAGAAGCTCCTGCTGTGAAAAATAAAGGCAAGAAAAGAGGGTGGTTCAAAAGCAAAAAGAAAGAAAAAAGCCATAAATCAGCAAAACCAAAGAAAACTCCTGGGTGTGCTCTAACTTCATGCTTCATCCAGGCTTCAGATTCTAATTAAGGTGAAATCCACGCTGAATAAATTTTAAAGATTATTCTATATGTGTATCAGTGTCATAATCCAGGTGATGTTTTTAGTTTTTAATTGAATATTATTATAAATATCACAACAGACATCAGCAGCATTCAGGCCAAATGAAGAGCACTTTAATAACTTTGTTTCTCCTGATCTTAGAGAACGCAGTTTGGTTGTTGTGCTCCTCTTTGTGTTCAGGTGGAGAATAACTCTGAAAATTCACTTTAATAAACAAACAGAAACACAATTATATCACATTTTCAGACTGAAGGGTCAATCATTTTTGTTGGTTGATGCTCTTCAAGTGTTCACTGAAACTGTTTAATGCTGATGCCAACTACTATATTGTGTTCACTTTTGTGGTTTTTGTCTTGTTAAAAATTCTGTAAAATTGATAGCAGTGAATGCACAATGATATTGTGTATGTACCCTATTTTAATTTAGCTTTTAATGTGTTTATTTTACTGTGGTGTAGTTTGTTAAATGATCTCACTTTATTAAATATTTCAGAGAAATTCCTGTTTAATATTATCCTGTATTGTTTTAGATATGAGACCCCAGTGTGTGTTTGTGCTTTTTTGCAGTGTTTCTGGATGTTTCAGACTGGTCTCAAAGATAATCTGAGACAATAGTTTCATTTATGAACAGATCTTATTCAGTCACAGCTCAAGTGAACACAAATTCAACACTGAAACTGCTGCTGAGTGAATATTTTTGCAAAGAATAACAAAAAACAGCTCAAATATTAAATCAACAGATGATGTCATATTTGAGAGCTGATTAAAGGCAAATGAAAATGCTTACATCCTGATTTCTGTTATATATTTATTTTTAAACTGTTATTATTTCACTGTTCAACAAATTTACACAGAAGAAATCCCTTTATTGTTCAGAATATGTTACAGGCTGATCAGTCTTGATAAACCGAACATGGTTACAGTAAAGTGAATCCACACCCCTCAGCCTGAAAGCTTGAAGTATTGTCACCACACCATGCAGGCTGGCAGGCATCAGGCGGCACGAACACCCAACTTTGTGAACATGATACCTCGAGAATGAGGTGAAGTAGGATCTTGAGACTGATACCGTAGGTGCATCTACACAGCTAATATGCTAGTAATTTTTTCATTTTATTCCCACCCAGAAAAAATAACATCAAAAAGGTGTTTCTCTTACAAACATTTGGGCCTTGTGGGATGGTTAAAATAGATCCAAGAATCTACATCAATAAGAGGATCATCAACTACTTGATAAGGTGGCTAGTACTACCATGTAACCTAGCATAGCATTGCCCTGCAGGGTACCAACAACACCTTGTAGCTCACAGTTCATGGGGCCAGACACAGGAAGCTGAGCAGTACAGGGAATCCAGACAGCCAAAAGTGGAAACCACAGATATCAGAGAATGAAAAATGAATTTTCAAGAAAAGAAAAATCCAAATCTTTAAAGGTCTGAGAGCAGGTATATTTTTCCCCTGTTTTTGCAGGTGTGTTTCTTCCAGAAAGCAAACAGACAGGTTTCCGCACTGACTTTGATCAACAAGTTGGCACTGAGTGGAGAAAATAGTTAAGATACTTGTGTTAAACTGTAATGAATCACAGGAGCACCAGCCAGAGCCAGAAGAAAAACACACCTACTCTGGAGGAAAGAACACAGTTAATGTGTGACACCCATACTTCTGTATGACAGAGGACGGCAAAGAGAAAACAAAAAGGAGAACAGAGAGAAGTCAGGACAACACCAGGAAGCAAAGACAACCATGAAAGGAACTGAGGCAACAGCTCAGGCACAGAGCCAGAAACTAAAGAAGAGGGTTTATCCACAGAAACAAGAAGTAAAGAGGAACATAACTACTAAACACAGAGACAAACTCCACTCAACAAAAGAAACACTGGAGAAAGTAAACAGAGGCTCCCAAACTAGAACTAAAATAGTCTCAGCATTACTGTGATAGATGGACATCAAAATTCAACAAATCATAAGATGATCTCAGTCATGCTGACAGTCCTCCAGGAACCTTCATCACCATGTGAATCACAGACATGTGCTGGATGCCATAATCAGACAGAAGACTATCATCTCCATCCAGCATCTGATCTGTGAATATCAGCCGCAGGGCCTCCTCTCCTACACACACACACACACACACACACACACAGAGAAACGAGCAGTCAGATTCAAACACATATGTAAGTTTACTGAAAAAAATGGTACTACTACCAACGATTGGGACTGTGTTTTTCCTCGCATAGGTACATGATCGCTTAAATCATATTTATCTCATAGACTCCAATTTGTTCATGTAAATGGGGAGTCTTCTTCACACACTAAGGTTAATTATGGAGTTCCACAGGGTTCTGTGCTAGGACCAATTTTATTTACATTATACATGCTTCCCTTAGGCAGTATTATTAGAAAGCACTGCATCAATTTTCATTGTTATGCAGATGATACTCAGCTTTACCTATCAATGAAGCCAGATGACACACATCAATTAGTTAAACTGCAGGAATGTCTTAAAGATATTAAGGCCTGGATGACCTCTAATTTCCTGCTTCGAAATTCAGATAAAACTGAAATTCTTGTTCTCGGCCCCACAAATCTTAGAAACATGGTGTCTAACCAGATACTTACTCTGGATGGCATTACTTTGGCCTCCAGTAACACTGTGAGAAATCTTGGAGTCATTTTTGACCAGGATATGTCCTTCAATGCACATATTAAACAAATATGTAGGACCGCTTTTTTGCATTTGCGCAATATTTCTAAAATTAGAAACATCCTTTCTCAGAGTGATGCTGAAAAGCTCATTCATGCATTTATTACTTCTAGGCTGGATTATTGTAATTCATTATTATCAGGCTGTCCTAAAAGCTTCCTGAAAAGCCTTCAGCTGATCCAAAATGCTGCAGCTAGAGTACTGACAGGGACTAGAAAGAGAGAGCATATTTCTCCCATATTGGCTTCTCTTCATTGGCTCCCTGTTAAATCTAGAATAGAATTTAAAATTCTTCTCCTCACATACAAGGTCTTGAATAATCAGGCACCATCTTATCTCAAAGACCTCATAGTACCATATCACCCCAACAGAGCACTTCGCTCTCAGACTGCTGGCTTACTTGTGGTTCCTAGGATACTTAAGAGTAGAATGGGAGGCAGAGCCTTCAGCTTTCAGGCGCCTCTTCTGTGGAACCAGCTTCCAGCTTGGATTCGGGAGACAGACACCCTCTCTATTTTTAAGATTAGGCTTAAAACTTTCCTTTATGATAAAGCTTATAGTTAGGGCTGGATCAGGTGACCCTGAACCATCCCTTAGTTATGCTGCTATAGGCCTAGGCTGCTGGGGGGTTCACATAATGCACTGTTTCTCATTCACCTTATTTACTTTGTTTATACTCCACTCTGCATTTAATCATTAATTGATATTAATCTCTGGCTCTCTTCCACAGCATGTCTTTCTCTCCCCTCAGCCCAACCGGTCGTGGCAGATGACTGTCCCTCCCTGAGCCTGGTTCTGCTGGAGGTTTCTTCCTGTTAAAAGGGAGTTTTTCCTTCCCACTGTCGCCAAGTGCTTGCTCATAGGGGGTCGTTTTGACTGTTGGGTTTTCTCTGTATTATTGTAGGGTCTTTACCCACAATACAAAGCGCCTTGAGGCGACAGTTTGTTGTGATTTGGCGCTAAATAAATAAAATTGAATTGAATTGAATTGAAAATTTAAAAAAAAAATTAAAACTTACATCGTTGCCAAGTATCGTATAATGACACCGTTTAGCTGAACTATGTCAGCGGACTGTTTGTTTTCTCCGGTCTTACCTGTGGTCTCCGGAAGCTTCTGCGCCAGCTTTTCCTTCAGCTGCCGCACTGTCATGCTCTTAAACTGCTCCTCAGTGTTGCACAGGTCGAGCGTCATCTTCTGACCCCTCAGTCCATGAACCACAACTTGGTAGATTTTTCCCATTTTGCGCTGATTTGACTGCGACTTGTTGCGCTCCTAAAGTGTCGCTGAACAGCAGCTGTTTGACGTCAGAGAACATGTGGATGCTTTCGCTTTCATTATTCTTCTTCATCATCGTCATCATCATTATCATAATAACAACTAATAATAGCAACTCAGTTCACGTGGAGCTTCTATTTCCGTGTCACACTATTATTAAATGTTTATTATTCCACTTCAGGTGATTAACAGCTGTGTTTGTCACGTGATCAGGGAGTGCTTGTTTACCATCTGTTCCGCACTAATACATATCTCATTCAAAGCCGGTGTAAGGCAAAAATGTTTATAAGTTAAACTCAATAAGCTCCTTAAAGCCTTAAAGCTGTTCTCAGCATTGACGATACACAAAATACGAACATACTAAAACGTTTCAGACCTGCGGTTCCGCATCATGTGACTTGTTCTAAGTGTTTGCAGGTACTAAACTGATGAAACACAACCAGGGTTATAATAGTTTTGGATTTTACATTATCATTTAGTTTTATTTAGTTTTTTTTTTTTTATCTATCTAATTTAGGATTTCATTGGAACACAATCCTCAGTTTTGCAGGCTGAAAAAGTCTTATACATTATAAAGTACTATGCTGTATTTGTTTATTATGTTATATACCATGTTTTAAAAATAATACTACAAATTGTTTTCATTTAAAATGATCTATGCTCAGTGATTATTATTCATGAATAATTTCATGTCTTAATAAATATTCATTATAAGTAAAGAAAATATTTTTTTAATGTCCGACCCACATAGGTACGTGTATGTTATTACAGGGCCAATGGATGGTGCCACCATAACAAAGATTAAATCCCTGCAAATGCAGGTAATCTTCAGGAGCAATGGAGCCAGTACACTTGGTTCCCTTTACAGATTGCATCTGAGTAGTGGGCCCTGAAATGAACAGGTCCACCTGTGGTGATGCTCCGCATTACTGTCCTTCTGTACAGTCCACCGTATACAATAATATATTAAAAATATTGCTCATGTTTCCAAAATGATATTAAGTCCTTGTGGTTGCTGATAATAACCAATAAGCAAATTAAATAAATTAAATGGAGAGATTAACACAAAAGTGGCCACACATTTTGGGTGTGAAACAATGTGAATGATGCTCCTGTCCACATTTACATCGTCCATATTTAATGTAAAGGGCAGCAGAAATGATGTTCTTAGTATGTTACTAAATGTCTGTGTTGATTAAATTGCACAGTCTTCTGCAAGCAAATCAATATATTTGTTACTTTGGCAGCTCCTAGGCTGGTCAGAGACATGATTTTGTCATGGGGGGGGGGTTATATCTAATTACCAGATAATATATTCATAACACACAAGGAATGACTCTGCGACTTTGTTTTAGGTCTGCAAGATACACCCTCCTTTATCAGCAGAGAGAAATCACAGAATGTATCATCTATGATAAGCTTTGGTGTCATCTCCGTCTCTAAAGCAATCAACAGCTGTGGGTCAAATGTTGGTGAATCTTCTGTGATACAGTGAAAAGTATATGACTACTAAATGTGCAATAAGGAAGCAAATCCAGATAATTTAATAGGACTTACAAAAACTTTGTTTATTGCACCAATTTTGTATCTTATTCTAGCCCATCAGTTTCTGCCAAAACTAAAACAGAAAGCTAAATCTAAGTCACGTTTGCTTAGCTCTGCATATCAGCTGGCCTGGCTCTGCCCAGTGACTCATTAAATAACATATTGTATCTTGGCACTTCTGGGAAAGACTTCTTGACTCTATCAGTAACTTCCTGCGTGTTTACACAGCTGTTTTTGATAATTAGTGAGCTTGCCCAGGTGTATTTTCGTCCCCTTTCTTTTAGCCTTTGTCACTGCAACAAAGCTAACAAGCAATATTTCTGAACACACTTTCTAAAAATGTGATAGCAAAAAAAAAAAAAAAATTTTCACAGCCCTTTCAAAATCTTTGGTCATGAAATGCACCTGAAGAAGGCTGTTCAGGGTTGTTCAGACCATTTTATTATTAAAAACACAACAATATAAGCAACATAACTGCCACATTGTATAACTCCGATATGTATGAGAAGCAGAAGTTAAGATATTTTGAATCAGTAATCCACACCTTTGTTAGCACCCAGCTGGATTACTGTAATGTACTCTATTTGGGGTTTAGCAGCTCCTCTATTGTTCACCTACAGCTGGTGCAGAATGCTGCTGGGCATCTTTTAACTGGTGCTTGCGAACATGAGCACATTTCACCTGTTTTAGCTTCACTCCACTGACTGCCCGTTTATTTTGGAGCCTTTTGAAAATTGTTTTATTTGTTTTTAAATCACTAAATAGACTTGCCCCCGCCTTAGCTCTTTGACCTGCTACACTTCTACACTCACACTTGCTCTCTCAGGTCAGCAGACCATGTGCTTCTGACGCTGCCTAAAGCTAGGTTTAAGCTCAGAGGGTACCGGGCTTTTGCTGTGGCAGCAACTGATCTGCCACTGCATGTTAGACAGGGCTCTCACCCACTCATTTTAAATCATTTTTAAAATCTCACCTCTTTTCTTTGGCTTTTAACACCAAGCAAAATGCTGACTTCTGTGAACTGTGTTTAAATCTTTTGTGTACTTCATATATATTGTGTATCTCTGAGGTATTTTTATGTATTTATTGAGTTTTTTTTTTATATATTTTATTGTTCTATTGTACAGGACTTTGGACCCTATGGGTGATTTTAAAGCATTTTATAAATAAAGTTGGATTTGATTGGCTCCTGCCAGTAAGCCAAGACCAAACATTTGGTCTCAGAATGAACTTCAGATCAAATGCAGTAAAGCTATCTTTAACCCTCTGGGGTCCGGGGTATATTTGGCCGTTTTTGACTACTTTTGTTTTTACCTTTATAGTTGACCTTAGAAACTGTTTACCTTGCCTTGTTTGGTATCATTCTTTTCAGCACCACCTCATGTGTGTGACTGTATAGTTATTCTTTCATTTTGGCATACTGTATTAACACACTGGACTTAAAATCACATAAAAACATAAAATCCGAGTAGAAAAAAATTTGATTTTTTTACTGTAAAAATCACAAACATGCTTAACGAATTATTTTTAAAACTTAAAATGCAAATATAAGTTGTAAATTTTCAAAACTTGTGTGAAAATATAGTAAACAATAAAGTTATATGCAGGTATTCACATTAAAATGCAGGAAAGGCCTCAGGCATTTTTCTGTACAACTATTTGCAGAGCAATCAGGACTCACATTAAGATGCTACACAAATTATTTATGCCACCTCAAAAAACAGTTTCTGTCCTCCACAAGACTGAGGGGCCCATCACAGGCAGAACTTGCCATCAATATTGTCTCTTTTACCACTTTTTCACTTGTTCCTCAGGAGCCAAATGCACCCAAATGCACCATGGTACCGCATAATTTTCTGATTGGTTGAATTGGTGCATTTTTCCACCAATAGGAAAGGTGTTGTCGGGAGTTATTTTGTTTTGTTTTGTTTTTATTAGCAGGCACTTCCTGTTAGCGAAACTCCAGTTTTCGCCGTTTATTTCTGCACAAAACGCGCATCGAAGGTGAGGAAACTATAAAGGAAAAAGCATGGCGTAATTCATTGGGCATAACTCTGGTTTTACTTGGCCTATCAACGAAATTTAAAAACTGGTACGTAGTTTGAAGTCTGCTCTTTCGATTCATGTTGAAATGGAGACTCAGCGTCCCGATGCTACGTCATGTCAAATTGGCGATGTCATTTTGACGCGCCGGCGAGTCCGTGGACTCCAGAGGGTTAAAGGGAGTGGTTGATTGGTTGGTCACGTGTTCGCTCGCTTGATAGGTCATTTTATTTTAAATTCCAAAGCTTACTGGATCCAGTATGAAGATGAAGGTAACTGTGTGTGGGAAATATACATTTTAAAAGTAAAAATTATTTATAAATTGAATTGAACTGGCACTGTTAGCACCAGTTAGAGTTTCTAAGCATTCCTTCAACGCAGAACTATATTCAAAGCAGCATTTCTGCTTATTCAAATCCTTCACATCCGAGGGATACTGCACTCCTTATAGGAATCAAAAGTCCCACTAACCCCAGATACCAGCATCTGCTGCCAATGTAAAAGAATTTATATCAAAAGCTCCCAGTCCATTAAAATGAATATTTTAAATCTAGAGTAGCCAATACAACACACTCAGGTATCCATCTGTCACACTGCCTTAAATAATCTACAAAGTCACCTCATCTATCCAACTAAAATAAATCAGACACACTCAACCTGCTAAGAATGACACACCACAAATCCAGCAACAACTATAGCTGTGATCCTCCAGCCATTTCAAATCCAGCACAGCTAAAATGATTAAAAGGACTTCTAACCAAGCCTGATGGACCTCAATGGCCCAAAGTAACCACAGCAGGTTACTGTTGTAACACTAATCTAATGCAGTCCTGGCCTGGGTATCATACTTTCCAACAAACTTCATAAAATAAATGCCTCCCGAAATGAAACCAGCACAAATCTGTAGCACCCGATCAGTGATGTCCCCTGTTATATCTCCCAAGTAAACACTGAAATCCAGCTACTTCAAAGGGCGGCATTCCCCCCCGGAGATACCCACCAACAATCACTCATATTCGAAATCCCTACATTCCCCCCCTGAATTTTGTTGCTAAACCAGCTTTTTGTACCTAATGATGAATAGCCCATTTCCTCAAACATGACTTTAGTGGTTTCTTTTTCGTCAGTAGCAGTATAAGCTTGGATAAGAGAGTGACCGACCCGTAATCACGGCAGACGCAAAGTAAAGCAAGCTAGTCACGGCGGTAGAAAGAGAGTCTCCTTGTAAATCAGCTGTTCAATACTGAAGGTTTATACAATGACTCAAAGTTCCTAAACAGATACAATATACCAAAAATCTCAAATGAGTTTCTAATGCGTCTCATCTCAGCCCCTCATCACCCTTCACCTGTCTCCTTTAGGTCACATGTCTTCTTTCTCTTCTTACAAAAGCATGAATGACAGAATAAATTCCTTCTTTCAAGATCTGCTGATCTCTGTTCCTCCATCCATCTTTTTACTGGAGTTACTTTGTTAAGGACATTGACTGGAAAAGGATTTGTGTTTATTTTCTTGGGCTTATTTTACTCTGATGTAGTTTTGAACAAATTACCTCACTTTCTTAAATATTTTTGGGCGGTTCCTTGTTTAATACTGTTGTTGCACTCTCTTTGGACTTTTCAGACCGGTCTCAACGATAATCTCAGACGACAGTTTTCAGCTGTTAAAGTAACAGCTTCATTTATGAACAGATCTTATTCAGTAACAGCTGAAGTGATCGCAACCAGAAATCCAACACTGGAACTCCTGCTGAGTGAAATCAATATTATTGTTTGCAATAAATAACAAAAAACACCTCAAATATTAAATCAACAGATGATGATTTAATATTTGATATTCAATTGAAGGAAAATAAAAATGTTTACGTCCTGATTTTTGTGTTTGTTTATTTTTATAATGAAACAGTTGTTATTTTACTGTTCAACAAATTTATGTTATAGGCTGATCAGTTTTGATGAATGATGAACCGACCATCGTTACAGAAAAGTAACAAACTCCCCCTCTCACTCTATGACAGCTGGGATCATAACCAGCCCCCCAGTGACCTTGAACTGGCTAAGTGGAAGAAAATGGATGGATGGATGGATGGACAACAGATATATAACACCAATTTATCTTTCTATTCCTGATTCCATTCTTAATGCATTTTTGTTCCTTTAGTGATAAAAGTATATAACACTCTACAACAGCTTCACTGTTGGTGGATAACAAGTAAAAAAGATGTAACCTGAACATTGTTGCCCTGTGGGGTACCAACAACAACCTGTAGCTCACAGTCAGTTCATGGTAGTTCATGGGAATCTGTGGAGGGATCCAGAGATCCAAAAGTGGCAACCACAGTCATCGGAGAATGAACAATGAATGATTTTCTTTTAGAGAAGACAATAAAGTCCAATTCTCAACAGGTCTGAGAGCAGCTATGTTTTTTCAAGAACTCACTTTCACAGATTTTCCCTGTTTGGCAGGTGTGTTTCTACCAGAACGCAAACTGACAAGTTTCCACACTGAGTTTGATCTACAAGTTTGCACTGAGTGGAGAAAAGAGCCAGAGTTAAGATATTTCTGATAACTGGTCATGAATCACAGGAGCGCCAGATGAAGCCAGAAGAAACCACACCTACTCTGGAGGAAAGAATGAAGTTAATGTATCACACACACATTTATATGATAAAGGGCGGCAAAGAGAGAACAAAAAGGAGAACAGAGAGATGGCAGGACAACACCAAGAAGCAAAGGCAAAGAGTTTATCCACAGAAACAAGAAGTAAGGAGAAACATAACTACTAAACACAGAGACAAACTCCACTGAACAAAAGAAACACTGGAGAAACTAAACAGAGACTCCCAAACTAGAACTAAAATAGTCTCAGCATCACTGTGATAGAAGGATCCATCAAAACATGAATGAAAATTCAACAAATCATAAGAATCAAACTTAAAAGACTAGAATACAGAATAAAAGCTAAAGAGAAACTGAACTCAGATACATTAACAAAGGATTTGAATCTCAAGTGCAGCACAAAATCCTGCAGGAATCACACCTTTGTAACATTGTGTTTCCTCTTGCTGGAATAACACTAAAATTTTTATTTTAATGTGACTAAAACTAAAATTAAGTTGTCAGTCTGCATGGATAAGATAGTTTCTGTTCTTCATTTGGTGGTAGGTTGTTAGAGCTGCTTGTGGGAACCATGATGGTACCTGCTCATGACTCAGTAGCTACACTACGAAAAAAACAAAGCATGGCATTAAACTGAAACTAAACTATTATGAAACCCATGTTACTTAACTGAAATAAAAAGACACGTGCACGTGTAGTGCATGCTATTGATTGTTTACATTTACATTTCCCATCCACAATAAAATTTCTACGCATTGCTTGCTTACTCGTCCACAGCAGTGCACAGGATCCTTTGTGTCAGTGTGACAGCGGTCTTTAGCAATTTGATTTTCAATTGATATGGTGAATAAAGTCACTAAATCTCACGTGTTCCTCATTAAGATCTACTGGGACCTGCTTCCAGGGGATTTGTGCCACTTAAAGGTTATACTACCAGGAAGGTGAGGAGGAGCTCACAGTATTTTTTAATAGTTGTACTTACAACTCCTCATCAATACAGAAAGAAATCAATACAGACCAACCTCTGTACTGTATGTATAAAATTAAAAACTTTGAGCCTGAGAGACTGAAATACCTTTCATAAAGAAAACTTTATACTTTTAATTAGTTTTTATACTGTTCGTTTAACTTTACTGGTTCTAATAAATACCAAAGTGAGGTGACGGATGAATTTGCCTAATGATTAAAAAAACATGAATACATTTCCGTACTGATATCCCATGAGACCATACAAATGCTTCATTTTGTGAAGAGCCCTCCCCCCCTCATCATGTTCCCTCTGTGTGTTTCCTTCCTGGTCCTCAGCTCAGTAGCGGTCCTGCTGTGGAGAGGTGAGTTTACGCTGAGGCTGCAGTTTATAGAGCGGTTAAATGCAGGAAAAGTGCTAAAAGGCGGTTCAGACCTTACTAGTTAGACTCATAGACAACTCCTTATAGTGTTATTTAGATGTTTTTAGTGTGAACTATTTTGCAGTACTTTATTGTAACAGGCTAACTTGCTGAACTTTCTCATGCTGTCCATTTTTCGCTCTCCTATAAAGGTGTGCATGTAGAAGCCCGGCTGATGTGAAGTTAAAGCTGTTGAAACATCATGTTGAAGTTCTTTTTAAACGAGTATGTGAACTCTTTCATTTTTATGCCGTTTAAATTTGTTTGTCATTGTTGAAATATAAATTGCCACTGCAGAATTTTGTTCATAAGGAAATTGTTACTATATGATCACTATAAATTGTTACTGCATTTTATTATATATGTTTATGTGTATTTATATGTACTTTAGAAGCTTACGATTTGCAGTGATGGTGCACATTTTTTCAAAAGGTTTAAGTATTCATTTTTTTAGAGATGAATCCTTGTTGATTTAGGGGATCCCTGTTACGATTGAGGATTAAAACAAAAGGGGAAGTACTAGAAAGTACAGAGACACAAGCTGAGCCAACAGGGTAAGTTATAACATTTCTCTTTTTAAACCTACTCGTAATATTTGCCATTTCTGCTCATTAATTAAATCTCTGTGGAACTCACTGATCACACTGATGGCCTCTCATACACTCAGTGACTTATAGTAGTGCTAACATGGTTAATAAAGTGATCACTGTTCTACTAAAATTATTCCCAAAATAGAGAAGGCATCAAAAATGAAAGTGCTTAGTGCACGGTGCAGACATGTCCGTTTGATCCAGCTGGAAATTCCCTGCATGAGTCAGTTCAGAGGGTGTTGTTTAAACAAGTTCACGAGGGTTTTTGAACACACAGTCGCTTCCAAAAACTCCCAAACTCTTAAAGCTTTTTCCACAATTTGTACTGATGTAAAACTGATATTCTCTGACATCAGTCAACACCATATAACTCCTAATCATACAAGTTTTCACAAACGTCTGCAAACTTCCAGTCTGTTTTGCACATGTGAAATCAGGTTATGGAAACACTTTAAAGATTATTAAAGGACACATCTGATTACAGACTGAGGTGAAATAACAGAGGAGGTGAATGTAAGGGAGAGATTTCATTTGCTGAAGGTAATAAATTTACCACAAATACTATAAATGTGATTTGACTTCATTAAGAGTCACTAAGTGTAGGTTGCTGTGAAAGCTTTGAAATTTCTTTAGTAGTGAAGAATAGAAAAGTGCTGAAAAGAAACCTGGGGCTGTTTGCAGAGCAGCAAACTCTTTTTCCAGTTGATTTATTTTAGTAAAAAAGTGAAACTTGTATATTATATTCAGACTGATAATGTTTGCTTCTTTTAATTTAGATGATTGTAACTGACAACTAATGAAAACCCCAAATTCAGTATCTCAGAAAATTAGAATATTTCTTAAGACAATACAAAAAAAGGATTTTTAGAAATGTTGGCCAACTGAAAAGTATGAACATGAAAAGTATGAGCACGTACAGCACTCAATACTCAATACTTAGGGCTCCTTTTGCCTGGATTACTGCAGCAATGTGGCGTGGCATGGACACACATAGCCAAGTGACAGCTCCATTTCTTCAGGGCCACAGTCTATAGAAACTGCTCCAAAGCCTATATTTATAAATATCTATGCATACCTACAGTTATAGTCAGAAGCGCACTCATCATTGGCATGAATGTCATGGTAATTTTGATTTCTTTGAGCTGTTCTTCTTCCAGGCTGGAATGACTGTACAGCATACAATTTTAACTTTAACAAAACAAGAATTCGGGGCACAAGTTTGAATTTATTAAGAATTTTATGTGTTAATTTGATGTGTTTGGGATCACTGTCCTGTTGCAGCACCCAGTTCTGTCCAAGTTTCAACTGGCTAGCTGTTGATTTGAAGTGAAGTTTAAGAATTTGGAGGTAGTCCTCCTTCATTATCTCAGCCACTTTGTGCAATGTATCAGTGCCACTGGCAGCAAAACAGCCCCAGAGTGTGATGCTACCAGCACGGAATAACTGGTACAGTGTTCTTAGGTTTGGGAGGCTCATCTTTACGCCTACAAACATACCTCTAGTAATTGTGGTTAAATAGCTCAATCCATGTCTCATCTGAACATAAAACCTTCCTCCAGAAGAAATTTGGCTTCTGTATGGGGGCAGCTGCAAAATTCAAAAGATATGTTTAATACTTTATTGTTTAATATACAGTCTTAAAACGACATGGTTCTTGTGTCAGGTGATAATGGCAGATGTGATTTAAAATACAGGATGACAGTATTCATAGTCTCAGATTTTTTTTCCCACAGAATCCAAATGCGCATTCAAGGACAGGAACAGGTGGACAAGAAGTACGATCCACTAGATACGACACTGAAGTTTGTCAACAGGCGGGATGATTTGGATCCATTTTGTAAGATTCTTTTTCACAAAATTAATTCTCTGGCAAAAATTAGGATTGAGCTTATCAAACTTCACCTTTCATTTTTGTCCCTTTTTAATGAGCTTCTTTATTATATTTTGGTGCTGCCCAGTATACATAGTGTCATTGATGTAATTGTCAACATCCACTCCATCCTCAGATGATGATTCTCTCAGAGCAGAGATGTCCTGCGGTCACGCCGTCACTCCTGAAACTCTAACACGTTGGTGTCACGCCCAGCTGGAGCAGGTATGTCGTGTTTTTGTAGCAGAATATGAATGTAAATTAAACTGGATGGAGATGGTGAGGTGATTAGTGCAACAGGGAATTACTGGGTGCCAATAGGTAGTTGGAAGAAATGTGTTTGTTTATAGATTTTTGTTATAGTATATTGTTTATGTGTAGCTAAATGTGTCAGAGAGATCAAACAAACTATACAGAAAATCTAGATGAACGGAAGTAAAAACACACGAGTTTTCAAATTGTAATTGAGTAAATTTACCTTTTTTGTTTTTTATTAAGGGGAATTACAAATTCAGATGTCCAGCTTTAGTCGACCGCACCAAACAGTGTAATAAAATGTGGTCGTACCAGGAAGTGCGCAGACTGGCTGATCTGACTGTGGAGGAAATGCAGCACTTTGAAGAGAGCATGGCCCGCCTGGCTATTGAAAAATACTGCGAGGTTCAGCAAGTAAGTGATTTAGTTGTATAAAGGTTTTTTTTTTTTTTTAATGCTAACATTTATTGATTTAAACATTTACAATAAAATCAAGTGGAATTTTTTGTTTGTTTGTTTGTTTGTTTTTTCTCGGTATTGTGATTGTTTTCATTTCTAAAATGTCCCTTCACTGTTTCCCACATCAGTGCCCACAGTGCAAAACAACTGTGGAGAGGAAGGATCTCTCTAACCTGTGTGTCCAGTGTGTCGTATGCACAGCTGATCAGAAGAAGACCTACCAGTTCTGCTGGCAGTGTCTGAAGCAGTGGAAGGGTCCGGGCCCTCGATCTGACCGCTGCAACAATGATGGCTGTGAGAACAAGGACCTGAAAATCCTGCGAACATGTGGAACCATCAGCCTGCCTGCAGTGAAGGGCGTCACCAGCTGCCCCTCCGTCAGAGTCTGTCCTACATGTGGCCTGAGAGTGGGACATAACAGAAAAAACTGCAAAAATATCTACTGTCCTCGCTGCAAAGTGCAGTTCTGTTTTGTCTGCCTGAAGCTAAAGAGTGAATGTTCACAAACCAGCTCACCATACGAAATCTGCCCCAGTGGGGTCGCTCCGAGGCAGACCTCCATCCCTGTATGGAGGAAAACATGAAAACAAGACCAGGGTTAAAACATCAACAAGAAGAGCCTATTGAGAACCTATAGAGCTCATCTTGAAATAGCAAATATGTTTGGCACAACAACGCATTCAGATCACAGTTCTGCTTGCAAGATCTACCAGACATGACAGGCTTTAAAAAAAAAAAAAAAAAAAAAAAAAAAAAGAAAACAAGACCATATCTTGTCTTTATTTGATGAACAATTTTACAAAAGCTATAAAAGAGAATGTCAAAATGCAACAAAAAATAAAGTTTTTATATTTAAAATGTATATGAGTAAAATGCATGATAAGCCTTTTTTGTCCTTTGGTTTCTTTATCTCCCTTTTTGGATTATATCTGGCTAGTTTTGGATAATCTTGCTTGGACAGTAATTACACGAGAACAGGTGCAGCATCAAGGGAAGAGAAAGAAAGATGGTGGCTCAGCACCTGAAGAACGGGGAGACTATGACAGTAATATACCATATTTTCAAAATCATAAATTCTGACACACCTTGAATGCAGCACAGTAACCCGAGTGGCAGAAGTGAAAGCGGAAGCGCTGTTCTGAGTGTCTTAAACTGCGATACAGATATCCTACTACTCGTATGGTCGATAAACTAAACTTCTTCGTTACCAAAGATCTGAGGGGATGTCTCAAAATTGTGTTACTGTGTTACCACTGAGTGTAGGCTCGTATCTTTTGCTTCTGTGCGGTTGTTCTTCTATTTCAAAATAATCGTGGTTGGTTTATTTCCCACTACCAGATCATCTGTAGATCGACAGAGGGGCGTGGAAATGCGTTTCTGTCGATCTGTAGCAGCTTGGATAGGCTTGAGCCCTCGCGCGATCCTGACCTGGATAAGGGGAAGAAGATGGATGTACGGATGGATTTTCAAGAACACCTCGACCTCTCTGGGTAAGATTTGCAGCAAATTTAGAAAGTGTCCTGAGGCCTCTTTTTTGCTGTTGTTCTTGTGTTTGTTCATTGTAGAAAGTTTTTTCCTGCGCTCTTCGGAGGCCTTTAAATTCATCTTGCAGGGGGAATGCTCCTTTACTCAGAGCTTCTTGCATCGAGCTGCTCCATCATTAAGATTTTACTAATGACCTGACAACACGTGAATTTTGGGACCAAAACCTGCTAGATAAAACAGCACGATCTGAAAAAGAGACAACATTACTAATTAAATATTTCATTTCTAATGTTGTATTTCTAATAATTACTATTTGATCAATATTTATTTATATTTTATATTTATTATTTTATGTTGTTATCCATACGTCTTATCACTTGTAGATCAGTGGGCTGAGATGGATTTTTTTTTTATTCATTTAATGTATAATCTTGGACTCAATTGACTTTATAACAAACAAAAAAGTCTGGCTATTGTCTGTCTGTGCTGTCAGTTTACGATGCACTCTAGTGTTCTTCTTCTGCAATTTACAGGAGCTAATATTAAGTACCATGGACTGATAAACCTGGGAGCAACATGTTACCTGAACAGTGTGCTGCAGGTGTTGTTCTTGACCAAAGACTTCAGAGACGCTGTGAGAAGGTTTGTTGTTGTTCACCTTTACTGTCACGTATTTAGATTTAATTGGGTCTGCAGAGCATTTTTATTACTCATGAGCACTTTGTCTTTGTTTAGGTTCTCCAGTAAAAATCCTCACACTGAGTTTATTGATCATCATCTTCAAGACTTGTTTGATGATTTACAGAAACACACAGCAGACACACATAAAATAACAGAGAAGCTGGGCATCATCAGAGGTACAGAATGATTGCACTGGATACAGATGTGATCTGTATCCAGTGCACAAGAAGTTTAAAAAAATTTAATCATGCAAGAAATTGTATCATTGTAATGGATAATAATACAAAAAATATGTTTTTATTACTGAGTAAGTTTGTTGTACACACCCAGTGAACGAACAGCGTGATGCTCCTGAATACGTTGAGAGGATTTTAAGAATGAGCAGTCCTGAGACATCACAGGTATGATCTTCATCAGTATTAAAGAGAATCTATAATTTTGTTGGAAAATAATACTGAAAAACAGGTTTTTGTACTTTTATGTGTGCAGGTCTTTCATGGTGCTTTAGCAAACCAAATCACCTGTTCTAACGGTCATACAGAGACTGACAGACTTGCACCATTTTGGCATCTTCCGCTCCCGTTGGTGGATTTTTGCAATAAAGACTACAGTGTGGTAAGAAGCTTTTAGGCATCGATGTGCAGTGATTTTTACAGGAAGCAGAAAGGAGAGTTGATGATTCCAAGCAGAATTCTTAAAGCTGAATTCATATTATTTTTAATTCATTCTCATTATTAGTTTTAAGGCAATTTAGTTTTTACTGTTTTAAATTGTTTATTTTTATTTTATTTTTTGTTAGTTTGCATTAAAACAAACATAACAGTTGATAGAGTCTCATCAGATGAGTCCTGCTGACAGTTTTGACCAAATCTTAGACTAAATCCTTTTATTTACTTTTTTTCAGTTACCCAAACCCAGTTTTAATTTTACTTTAGTTACCTCAAATCACAACTGAGAGTCAAAGTTAACCCACAGAATTAAAAACACTTTGTGTCAAAGTTAATTGTTAATATATAAAGATTTAAAATTTTAATGGAAATTCAGAGCGGATAAATTTAGCACAACACAGTTAGGTCCATAAGTTTTTGGAACAATACACAATTTCTATAGTTTTTCTTCTGCGCACTGCACTGGATTTTAAATGAAACAATCATGATGTGATTAATGTGCAGACTTTCAGCTTTAATTTAAAACTTTAATAAATGTTTTGCATTAACTTTTAAGAAATTACAGATATTTTTATACACATTTCCCCATTTTGAGAGCCTAAAAATAGAGATCTGTATCTATTCTGTTGTTACACTGATGAGTCATAGCTTCTTGTGCCCCCTGCTGACAAAGAAGCAGTTTTTTAAAGTGTATTTTAGATTTTTAGTGATTTAAGTGAACAGTGATAAGGAAAAATAACCTTAATCCAATATTGTGGAGAAAATAAAATGAACTGAGAGTAGTTTTGATGTGATCTCTCCTTTATTACATCTAGTATATTGCTGTATGTAAGAATATGAGTGAAATTTTCCTGTTTCTGGTTGATACAGAGGCACAGACTTGACTATTTTAGTCAGCTCTCTCTTCCAAAGGAAATATTGACCTGAGGTTCTGAATTGTTAGAGTATAATGTTTAAAATCTTGAGAAAACATTTGTGAACATTTTATTCACCACATCCTCATCAAAGCTGCTTATGAATGTGTGCATTTTTCAGGTGGACGGCATTGAGGAGTTTTTCAGACCTACAGATTTAAATGGAGAAAACCAGATGTACTGTGACCGCTGTGGCCACAAAGTTGATGCCACTATTGTAAGTAAAGAAAAAAAAAAAATGTGTTTTTGATGAATGTACATTAGGTGATTTTACAGTAACACCATTTTTCATTCAGACAGATGTAATAATTCATCATCCAGATGTTTTGATTCTGCTACTGAAGAGGTTTGAGTTCAACTACCATCACATGAAATACATCAAAATCAACTGTTCTGTGGACGTTCCTGAAACCCTGCAGATACCAAAGGTATTTACAGAGCATATTTCAGGATTTGATCAAAAGGATTTTTCATTTTCGTTTCTCACTTTGTAATTTTTCCTTTGTCAATCAGAATATGACCTATGAACTGTATGCAGTTGTGGATCATTTTGGTGATCTAAGGAGTGGCCATTACACTGCAACAATCAAGACTCAGGAGAAACATGAAGAGAGATGGTATCAGTTTAATGATACCAGGGTCACACTGGTAAGACTGACCTCCCTTTATTCACTGTTACTGAAACATGTTCCAGGATCAGTGTATTACACTTTTAAAAAGATTCATCATGTCACCTTTTCATCAACAGCTTGATTATCAGCCGTTACAGGTGCATAAGAAGTAAGTTTTTGTTGTCCTTCTTGTCCCCACTGTATAATATTTTGAAAATATAGCAGCATTCAAAGTATATTTATACATTTACATAATGTGGCTAAATTTACAGTAACACACGTGTTAATTGTATTACATCACAATATAACCACAACAGCAGATTGTGTGCTTCATCCCAGTCCCAAAAACATTACAACATAAATCACCATCCCCCAATGACTATTAAAAAACACAATATAAATAAACATAAATAAACATAGCATTCATGCAGTGACAGTCAAAAGTTTGGACAAACTTTCGTATGAATGAAACCTTCAGTTGGTTCTGTATATGTGCAGCTCCAGTGATATATATGATTCAGTGCTGCCAAAGACAAAATAACCAGCAGAGACATTTACAGTATACATAAAAAAAAGAAGTGCATTATGTAAGAATATACATTTTGCTCTTTTTAAAAAAAATGACCTATTAATAGTTACAGTATTGGTGTATATAAAAAAACCAACTCTCTTTCCTCCATTTCTTCCTCCAGGTCCCAGAGTGCATATCTTCTATTTTACAGAAAGAAGAAAAGCAAGAAGCAGAAAATGTCTTCATGGTTACTGTGTGTGTTTGTTATTTTGTCTGTATTTATTTTATGTTATTTTGTACTTTATTATTCATGCTGTAAATACTTAAAAAGACTGAGAGGTGTGCCCCACTGAAAGGTTTCCACCTGCTGCCAGTGGCAAATATGACCTGTGTCAATAACCTGAAAACTGAGAGAGAGGGAGAAGAGGCTCAGGAGAAAACAAAAGTCAATGATCACACCACAGTGACTGATTTTACACACAACAATGAAGGAACATAATTACAGAGATAATTAGTGCTGGATCTGAACTCTGCTGTAAAGTAGATGATCCAGACACTGATGTTTACGTCCCCCTAACAAGCTCAGCTTGCTTGTATGCAAAGAAGTTCAGCTATATGCTTCATGATGCTTCATCTTTGCCCAATCTTGCCCCATCTTACCTCTCTGAGCTTCTGCACCCCTACATACCTTGCCGGGCTCTCAGGTCAGCGGACCAACTGCTCTTGGAGGTACCAAGATCAAGAAGGAAGCTCAGAGGGGACAGGGCTTTCTCTGTTGTTGGTCCTAAGTTATGGAATGACTTGCCTTTGCAGGTTAGAGCGGCCCCTTCACTGTCCACTTTTAAAGTTCTTCTTAAAACCCATCTTTTTTCCTTGGCTTTTAACTCCAGCGGGATATAGTTTTAAACTGTTTAAACTGAAAGAGTCATTTAATTGTTATTTATTTGTGTTTTAATGTACAGCACTTTGTGTCAGCTGTGGTTGTTTTAAAGTGCTTTATAAATAAAGATGGTATGGTATGGTATGGTATGATGAGGCTAAAATACATTTTCTTTGAATTTATTTCCTGAAACTAAAATAAACATTTTTTAGGAAACTGCTTCATCTGTTCCATTACTTAAAAAGCCGTCACATGACCCAACTGTCTTAGTTAATTATAGGCCAGTCTCCAACCTTCCTTTTCTCTCTAAAATCCTTGAAAGTTGTAAAACAGCTAACTGAGCATCTGCAGAGGAACGGTTTATTAGAAGAGTTTCAGTCAGGTTTCAGAATTCATCACAGTACAGAAACAGCATTAGTGAAGGTTACAAATGATCTTCTTATGGCCTCTTTTCACTGTTATGCAGCTGATACCCAGCTTTATCTATCCATGGAGCCAGATGATACACATCAGTTAGTTAAACTGCAGGAATGTCTTAAAGACATAAAGACCTGGATGACCTCTAATTTCCTGCTTCTATATTCAAATGAAACTGAAGTTATTGTACTCAGCACCTAGATGCTTACTCTGGATTTAAGTGTAACCAGGTGAAAAATGGGTACCTGTAAAATATGTTTTGTAAACCCCGTTTTGCTTTTATTTCATGTACTGGTTGTAATTCTTGCTTTTGTCAGTAAGTGGTGCTATTGTAACAGAGGTCAAAAAGTACGGGAAGTTGGAAAAAACCTCTTAGTTACGTACCCTGGCGTGGTAACTGAGAAAAACAGAAGAGGAGGACATTTTGTTTTGAGCCAAAACTGGTTGAAGAAGACGACTTTATGGCCACTTGAGTGAAGAATCCAGATCTTTGGTAATTAATGTCTGAACTGTATTATTTTTATGTACAAAGCTGAAATGATGTTGCTGACATGGTTTTCTGTTTGTCTTCTTTTAGAAGTGCCACCGCCGTTTGTTATGTACTGTTTTTTTTAGTGTTTTAGTTGCGTTGCAACAACTCTGTTGAGTGCTAACAGTGCGATCTATGCGCCATTTTGTGGAAGCAGTTACTTCTCGGGAGTTTTATACTAGTATTATACGACCATTCACAGTATAGGAGACTATTTTTGCTCCATATCTTGAACTGTTTTCTTTTATTTTTCACTCCAGAGAAAATCACCCTTTTTGAGAATAAAGAACCCCTTTTATTTGAAGTTCTGTGTGCTCTATTAATCCCGGCTTCATAAGTATCTGGATACATTTAAGTATCTGGATACATATAAGCAAAGTCTTGTTCTGCTAAAGGTTTCTTCCTGTGAAAAGGGATTTTTTTTTCCTTCCCTTTGTCACCAAGTGCTTGCTCATAGGAGGCCGTTTTGCTTGTTGGGTTTTCTCTGTAATTACTGGAGGGTACAATATAAACCTTACAATATAAAGCACTTTGAGGCAACTGCTTGGTGTGATTTTGTGCTATACATAAATTTGAATTGAATTGAAACCACTAAATCCCAAATTTATTCAGTAGGAATACAAATTCTGTTTGACAAATTTCTGTCGACTTTTTTGTCAAGTAAATTTGAAAATTCATGAATAACAGCCGTTCTGTGAATCACCACCTTATTGTGTGTCCCAGTGATTCTAGGAACTTTGTTGTAGGGTCTCCCAAGGGAAAAAAAATTACTAATTACAAATTATATTTATACATATCATATTTATTTATAATAAATTTATGTAAATAATGTATTGCAGTCAGAATAACTGCCTATGGGAGTTCTAGGTAGAAACATTTATAACTCTCTTGTGTCAGGGTCCTACAGTGACATTGGGTTTATAGCAACAAAGATATCACCTTAGAAAAGATCAAAATGACCATCTTGGGAGTTTTAGCATTAAACTGGGTCTTAAACACAAAGCTGATTGCCACATAACAGGAATCATCAGGTGTGCAGGGCTGCCCAGCTCCAACCTCCGGTCCCGCCTCAGAGAGGCGGAGAAACTCCACAGTACCTGCCTCCCGGACAGGTGAAAGAGAGAGAGAAAGAGAGAGAGAGAGACAGAAAGAGAGAGAGAGAGAAAGAGACTGCCACAGCAGCAATACCCCAGCATCCTGACAGGTAAAGCACCTTCTAGCTGCCATTTAAAATTCAAAATTCAACATGCAGGCAGCATTTCAGCCGGTCTAACTAGAAGTGAAAGAGAAAGTGTTTTAGAGAAAATAACAATTGAAAGAGAAGGAGAGACAGAGTATGTTGATAATAACTCACTTTTTAAAGTTTTACTTTATTTCATTTTTATTCTGCAGTTTTAGAGCCATTTGTTTGAAAAAGTGCAGCTGATTCATTGACTTGCAATTCCTTTGCAGCAACGCAGAAGTGAAGGGATCATCAGGAGAGACTGAAAATGTATTTGTTGGAGAGTGCACGACAGCTTTTCAACAACACCTCTCTGGGTAAGATTTACAGTCGATTGAAAGCCTCTTTTTCTATTTCTTTTTTCTTTTCCTCTTTTTCTATTTAAGATTTCAGTCCAGATTCAATAACCCATCCTGACACAGGGGGAAACATTTCTCTGTTGGGTACTCTTGGTTTAGGCTGTGCTTTTCACACACAGTGGCTCCTGACCAGTTTTGATTGTTTAATTCGTCCTTTTGACCAAAGAATAACTTTACTGAACCTACTTTGGTCCTTCAAGCTAAAAATATCAGTCTATGGTTCACCAACGTTTTATCACGATGTGAAGGAAAATATTTAAATTTAATGGTTCAGTTTGAATACTTATGTCAGTTCACCTCCACCAAACACAAATCAACACTACAACTAAAACTGTGGACAGCATAAAAGGTTTTTGACCATTTTGTGAATATTTTCTGTCTGTGTTTTCTGTCAGTTTATGATCCACACCAAGTAGTTGTGAAATTTGTGTCATGGACCTCCTCCCAGCAGGTAATAAATATCATGGACTGATGAACCAAGGAGCAACAGATTACCTGAACAGTGTGCTGCAGGTGTTGTTCATGACCAAAGACTTCAGAGAAGCTGTAACGAGGTTTGTTGTTGTTGTTCACCTTTAGGCATGATTATTCTAATAAATGCTACAGTGCAGCTTTTTATCACTCATGGACTTTTGTCTTTGTTTAGGTTCTCTGATGAAAATCCTCACACTGAGTTTATTGATCATCATCTCAAAGCCTTGTTTGATGACTTACAGAAATATACAACGTACACATATAACATAACAAAGAAGCTGGGCATCGACAATGGTACAGAACAACAAATATTTTGAGTAGTGAAAACTCTGTGCACTGTCCAAGTGTTACTGTCATTTAATTATCCAGCTATATATCATAATTGAAGATAAAATTTAAAAATAAACACTTATTTTGTGTAAATAATCTACATTTACCCTGCTCCACAGTGTATGAAGAGCGTGATGCTGCAGAGTATTTTGAGAGGGTTTTAAGAAAGACCAGCCCTGAGGCATCAAAGGTGAGGTCCTCCGTATCAAAGGGTGGATATAAACTGGATGAAGGTATCTTTGTTAACAGGTTTTTGATCATTTGTTTTTTTTTTTTCAGACCTTTTACGGCCTGTTAGCAAACAAGACCACCTGTCATAGGTGTCATACAGAGACTGACAGAGATGCACCATTCTGGCATCTTCCTCTTTCATTGGTGGAGTCCTGCAGTGAAGTCTACAGTGTGGTAAGGATCTGACATGCTGCAAACTTCTCAGCATGTTTCTCGTGCCAGGACTCACTTCTGTCAGCAGAAGATATATAATATAGTAAATGGTCCAACCCTGCTTAGCTTCTGAGATCAGATGAGTGCTCAGGGTGGGCTGCCCACATGCTAGACCACCCTGAGCACACCTAATCTATAAATTAGCTACATATTATTATAATTATTATAATAATTTTCTTCAAAAATAAATGTTTTACTTTTGATTTTATTTACTTTTAGGACCTGTGTTCAAATCAGATTATGGTTTAGGTCACATTCATGCAAAAATACAGAAACCACAAACAGCTGATAAATTTAGTTGTGCAGCTGTCTCAGTTAAACTAAATCTGTCATATTTCAGTGGGAGATGAGCACTCAAAGCATTTTAACAGAAATGTGAAATATGATGTGTCTAAAAACTGGGTGATGTTGTGTTCATTGGGCTAGATTTAGTCTGTCTAAAAGCCCAAGTTCAGCTTTACAGCAATCACAATGAAGTAATAATAAATAACTTATTAAGAGCTAAACAGAGACTTGTGAGCTGAACTGATCTTTAATGTTTCACATGAAAACTGCACTGAATAGGTCGGCTCAGAGGAAATCTTCATAACACATTCATGTGTTTGTGGAAATAAAGTTAGATGATGCAGTGGGTCTCAGACACTTTCCAGTCATTTATTTAACAATAATGACATGTATCTCAAACACAAGGATTCATATACTCATTCATATTAATGCAGCTTACTGCTAAATAAATTCTAACAGGTGCAAGAATCACAGTAGCCAAAGAATTGAAAATTCAATTCTTCCATTTTCACCAAATTATTTTAGATTTATTTTTAACTCTCTGTACTCTGTGGCTGGCTCGTGTTTCTACTACTGTTTGTGTATAAAAGCATTTTTGTACACACTATATTTTGACATATTTTAATAATATCAACACTTAGCAATAAATCAGGAATTAAAAACTGATATGTGTTAATTAAGTATAAAATGATTTTTTTTTTTACAATTTTCCTCCCAAGTGACCTCAAACGTTCTGGGAGGTGTTTCTGTAGTGAGTGCAGACTCTAAGATCACTGTTTGCTTCATGAAACATCCCCATCTATTTACTCTGGAGGAGGCTGTCAAACTTTGTGAAAAGAGTCCAAAACTTGAACTGCAGGGGATTTATGTTATTATGGTTCATGTTAGGGTCTGTCCTCAAATCTGCCTTTTACCCCTTCAACAATATCAGTAAAGAGCAAAAATAACTAAATAAATAAATAATGGTTGTTTTTACATCACGCAGATTTTACTGTAGAAATGATAAACTCTGCAGCTGTACTAGCTCTAGCAAAGAAATGAACTGATTTGATTCTACAATGTTTATTTAAAAATAGATCTTAGTCTGTGAGTCTGGCTTAATAAAATTAATGTGTCATGTTTAAAACTTTCTGTACTTTCTGACAGTCACAACCACTGTGCTGTCACATCTTTATCAATCCTGATTTTAAATAATTTGAGTGCTTTTTTTCAGGTGAACGGCATCGAGGAGTTTTTCAAGCCTTCAGTTTTATGTGGAGAAAACCAGATGTACTGTGATGAGTGTGATGACAAAGTTGATGCTACTTTAGTGAGTAAAAAAAAACATTTCTGATTCTGACAATAGAATTATGAAAGCACAATAACAAGAAATGTTTTTTATTCAGAGAGATGTAATAAAACATCATCCAGATGTTTTGATTCTGCTGCTGAAGAGGTTTGAGTTCGACTATGATTACATGTCATATGTCAAGATCAGCTGTCCTGTGGAGGTTCCCTACACCCTGCAGATACCAGAGGTATATATACAGTATAATTTAGTTTAATCATAATCTATTTTATTTTCCTTCTTTGTTCTGATATCTGTCATTTTTCCTTTGGTGATCAGAGTCAGACATATGAACTGTATGCAGTTGTGGATCATTTTGGTCATTTGAGAGGTGGACGTTACACTGCAACAATCAAGATCCAGGAGGATGAAGACGGATGGTTCAACTTTGATGACACCAGTGTCACATTAGTAAGACTGATGATGGTTTCTTTACTGTTACTGAAACACACCTGATCATAGCTTTGTTGCACAAATGCAGTTGTGGATTTCAGTGGAAAATGAGGTTAGTCACATGTTTGGTTATGATTTTCCATCAACAGGCTGCAGAACAGCTGTTCCAGAAAGATCACACTGAGAGGTATTTATTCTTCTTTATTCAGTTTTTTCCCACAAATACAAACTGTGTAATTTGAAAGTTGATTGAATATACTAATGTAACAGCCTCTAGTGAAACTGATCCTGAAAAGTGGACGTTTTATTTACAGTATGTTTTATTCCTCAACTCAGTCCCCAAAACATTCTCATGTACATCACCACCCTGCTCCCCAGGAAATAAATAATGCATAAAAATAAACATAAGCATACAGTTACATGCACTGTATCTTGAAATGTTTATACTCCTGGAAAATGGTAAATGCACACAGACAAATAGAAATCTACAGTTCGAAATTCATTGTGCATATAAAAATAAACGTGCTCTTTAGAAAACATAAGCCAGTTACTTTCACTGTATGTGAAATTAATATTTCTTTCTTTCTTACCATTACTCTCCCATTAGATCCCAGACTGCATATATTCTGTTTTACAGAAAGAAGGAAGGTGAGAGGAAGTGTTTTTGTTGTTGTTGTTGCTGTTATACATAATGAAACTCTTCAGTACTTTGCTTGAATTAATTTTGTTCCTGCTTCTACTTCACGCTGCAGTTACTGGTACTCCAGACTTCAGGGTTGTGTCCAACAGTGAAAGCATCCAGTTCACTACCAGTGATCACCATGATGAGTATCGACAAGCTGAAAAGAAGAGAAAGAGAGACGAGGATGAGGCAACAGCAGCACTCTGTAATGATCCTGTAAATGTTGTTTGTACTGACAAAGATAAAGATGAGACAGAGGTCATGAGTCCTGAGTTTGGAGCAGCAGAGGTATCACCTCCCCTCAGCTTGAATGTAGATCATTCAGAAAGTGAAGTTCATGTTGAGACTTTGAGAAATGAAGGAACTGGAGTCAATGAGTTGGATCAAAAAGAAGGAGTGGATGATGTTAGACAGAGCAGACCAGATAATAACCATGATATTAAACCTGAAGTCAGTGACAGACCTGCAGTGTGTGATCATGTAAACAAAGATGAGACGAGGGATGCAAAAACAGGTAAAGATGGAAATAATGAAGATAAACAATCAGAACAGAAATGCCATGAAGAAGATCCACATGATGAAGAATCAGACGACTACAGACAGACCACAGATGAACATCAGGGAGGTGAAGAAAAGACTGGAAAAGATTCCAGCGTTAATCCTGCTCATGTTCATGACACAAATGGAAAGACTGACTCTGATAAACCAACAACAGAAATGAGCTTTAATAAACTTCAGGACAAAGAAGAAGTTGATGAGAGCAAAGAAAACATAAAAGAGGATCAGAGTCAGAAACAGAGAAAACAACAGAGTGATCACAATGATACACTAAACATGCAGGAAATCAGTGTTACACATTCAGCTGATGAATCTGTTTGTGTGGAGAGACAAAACAGGAATGTGACAGAGGACAGGAGAGGAAAGGAAGGAAGGGATATTCAAGCTTCCATGGAAAAACAGGTTTACAATCAAGGTGTGGAGCATAAAGACATGAGCAGATTGTGTGATTTTGGGCAAAACACAGCAGAGAAGCTCAGCAGCACCTCAACAACACACAAAGGTGTTCAGAAACAGACCAAAGAGCAGAAAAATGAAGGAGATCCTGAGAAAATTCAAACCAGAGAGAAGTCCTCTCGGAGAAGACAAGAAACAATGATCGAGGAAGCTGATAGAAACAAAAATATAAGAGCAGGAAGTTCTCAGTCAGATGTCAGAGCTGGAAATCAAGGAGTCACAGAAGGAGAACATCATTCACAGAAATCACAACCTCAAAAAACTGATGAAGAAATCAGAGAGACGGCTGTTCATGAAAACAGTGAAACAAAGAGCAGAAGATTAAAAACTGCAGAGAAAGCCTCAGAGCACAGCACCAAGAGAAGTGAGAAAATCAAAGGAAAAGCTGAAAAAAAATCATCTTCAACAAAAGTTTCAATGAACACTTTGTCCTCAAGTGTCGACAGTTTAACACTGAATGAATCAAATTTACCAGAGAAGCAGAAACAAGGAACCAACAAAAGAAAACACGAGGAGGATGAGAGAATTAGTCCAGAAACCACCGAACTGCTCAGACTCTCTAATTTAGAAATAGAAGCTCCTGCTGTGAAAAATAAAGGCAAGAAAAGAGGGTTGTTCTCTCGACTGAGAAGCAAAAAGAAACAACAAAGCCATAAATCATCAAAACCAAAGAAAACTCCTGTTTGTGCTCAAACTTCATGCTTCATCCAGGATTCAGATTCTAATTAAGGTGAAATCCACGCTGAATAAATTTGAAAGATTATTATCTATGTGTATCAGTGTCATAATCCAGGTGATATTTTTAGTTTTTAATTGAATATTATTATAAATATCACACCAACAGACATCAGCAGCATTCAGGCCAAATGAAGAGCACTTTAATAACTTTGTTTCTCCTGATCTTAGAGAACGCAGTTTGGTTGTTGTGCTCCTCTTTGTGTTCAGGTGGAGAATAACTCTGAAAATTCACTTTAATAAACAAACAGAAACACAATTATATCACATTTTCAGACTGAAGGGTCAATCATTTTTGTTGGTTGTCACTCTTGAAGTGTTCACAGAAACTGTTTAATACTGATATAACTATTACATTGTGTTCACTTTTATGATTTTTATCTTGTTAAAAATACTTTAGAATTGATAGCAGTGAATACACACTGATTTTGTGTATGTGCCCTATTTTAATTTTGCTTTCAATGTTGTGTTTATTTTACTGTGATGTAGTTTGTTAAATATCTCACTTTATTAAATATTTTGGGTGGTTTCCTGTTTAATATTGTCCTTGCACCATCTTTGGATGTTTCAGACTGGCCTCAAAGATAATATGAGACAGTTTTGAACTGTTTAAGTAACAGTTTCATCTATGAACAGATTTTATCCATTTACAGCTGCACGTGAACACAACCAGAAATTCAACACTGGTACTGCTGCTGATCAAAATCCAAATTATTATTTGCAAAGAATAATGATATACTATACAGACAAGTAAAATATATATAAACTATAAATTAAAATATAAATGTTGAATAATAATACAACATTTCAAAAGAGAATCAGCAGCTACTTGAGAAAGTGCAAACTTAGTGTTGCCCTGTAGGGTACCAACAAGCCTTGTAACTCACAGTCAGTTCATGGTGCCATGAACTCAAGAATCTGAGCAAGACAGGGGATCCAGAGAGCCAAAAGTGGAAAACACAGGTATCAGAGAACAATGAATGTTTATCTTTAAAAGACAATAAAGCCAAATTCTTAGAAGGTCTGAGAGTTTGTTTTTCCAGAACTCACTTTCACAGATTTCCCCTGTTTGCAGGTGTGTTTCTACCAGAAAACAAACTGACAGGTTTCCACATTGACTTTGATCAACAAGTTGGTACTGAGTGGAGAAAATAGTTAAGATACTGCTGGTAAACTGTAATCATAGGAGCGTCAGCTGGAGCCAGAAGAAACCACACCTACTCTGGAGGCGAGAACATGGTTAATGTGTCACACACACTCTTCTGTATGACATGGCAAAGACAGAACAAAAAGGAGAACAGAGGGAAAGCAGGACAACACCAGGAAGCAAAGGTGACCATGACACAGGAACTGAGGCAACCAGCTCAGGCACAGAGCCAGAAACTAAAGAAGAGAGTTTATCCACAGAAACAAGAAGAAAGAAGAAGTAAGGAGAAACAGTAAACACAGCGACAAACTCCACTGAACAAAAGAAACATTAAAGAAACTAAACGCAGATTCCCAAACTAGAACTAAAATAGTCTCAGCATCACTGTGATAAAAGCATCATCAAAATTCAATAAATCATAAGAATGAAACCTTAAAGACTAGAATACAGAATAAAAGCCTAAAGAGAAACTGAACTCAGATACATTAACAATAGATCTGAATCTGAAGTGCAGCACAAAATCCTACAGGAATCACACCTTTGTAATGTTGTGTTGCCTCTTAGTGCAATAACACTAAATTTTAATGTGAATAAAAGTAAAACTGATTTGTCAGTCTGAATGGATAAAATAGTTTCTGTTTGCTGGTAGATTGTTAGAGCTGTTCGTGGGACCCCTGATGGTACCTGCTCTACATGAAAACAAAGCATGGCACTGATAATTAACTGACACTAAACCCACTTTACTTAACTGAAATAAAAACTACACTTTAGATAATAGTTATACAATATTTTAGACCAAAAACTACCTAGAAAATAAAAACACTGAAAGTCTCCTTCATTTTAGTTGTTGCCAATTTCCTCAAATTTGTCAAACCAAGTATGAAGAAGCTTTGAAGAGTTTATGGACGTCTCCATGACTCTGAGACAATTTCCTTCAGAGAGTGTTGTGTTTGTGTTGTAAGACCTTTTATGAGCTACTTAAATGTGTCATGACTAATCTGACTGATAGAAACTAAACATTTAAAAACAACTAAAATGTAAAAGTTACATTAACATTTAATAACAAATAAAAATAAATTTAAAAATGCAACAAAAATACCTTTGGAAAGAAGTTTTATTTTATAGAATAATTGAGATCAATGTTGCAGACATTTGGAATAAAGCATAATCACTGTAAAGGTTTGTCATTAAACAGTATATCAATGTAATCAGTGTAACGTTTACATGACATGTAAATAGCATCAAGAGGTTTCATGAAGCATCATAGACAGTAGCAGCAGTGGTGGTGATGTAAGGGGAGATGATCTCAGTCATGCTGACAGTCCTCCAGGAACCTTCATCACCATGTGAATCACAGACATGTGCTGGATGCCATAATCAGACAGAAGACTATCATCTCCATCCAGCATCTGATCTGTGAATATCAGCCGCAGGGCCTCCTCTCCTACACACACACACGCACACACACGCACACACGCACACACACGCACACAATTTAAATGCATATGAAATGTAAGTTTATGTTTACTGAAAAGTTCAACATTTTAAAGTTTTGCTTCTATTACTAAAGACTGTTTCTCCTCATGGTCACTAAAAACACTGATGGTGGAAACGCTAAATGACCAAACTTTCTTTATTGTTCTTTATTTTTCTCTAACAGCTTTAATGCAGACATTTTTGCCCAGGAAACTCTTCAGCTACAGCTAACTACATTTACGTGAGCAGCCTGATGTTAAGTTAGAGCTATTTCTTCTTGGCTCAGCTTAGTATCATTTGTGTGCTTCATTATATTTACTGTTTGTTTTCTCCGGTCTTACCTGTGGTCTCCGGAAGCTTCTGCGCCAGCTTTTCCTTCAGCTGCCGCACTGTCATGCTCTTAAACTGCTCCTCAGTGTTGCACAGGTCGAGCGTCATCTTCTGACCCCTCAGTCCATGAACCACAACTTGGTAGATTTTTCCCATTTTGCGCTGATTTGACTGCGACTTGTTGCGCTCCTAAAGTGTCGCTGAACAGCAGCTGTTTGACGTCAGAGAACATGTGGATGCTTTCGCTTTCATTCTTCCTCTTCATCATCATTTCATAATAATATTAATAATAATGATAACTCAGGATTTTTGCTTCTATTTCAGCTTCAAACTGTTATTAAATGTTTATTATTCCACTTCAGGTGATTAACAGCTGTGTTTGTCACGTGATCAGGGAGTGCTTGTTTACCAGCTGTTCCGCATTAATAAATATCTCATTCAAAGCCGGTGTAAGGCAAAAATGTTTCTAAGTTAAACTCAAAAAGCTCCTTAAAGCCTTAAAGCTGTTCTCAGGATTGACGATACACAAAATACGAACATACTAAAACGTTTCAGACCTGCGGTTCCGCATCATGTGACTTGCTGTAAGTGCCTGTAAGAAACTGAAAGTTAAATAAGCTGCTAAATGTCGGAGCTTTAAATGAGGAAGACAGAGCGACAGCCTCGGAGCTCGTTTCATTTAAAGCGTGTGGACCAAGAACACAGTTGTCCTCAGAGGGCAGATTACATCATCTGAACCAGAATGACTTCACAAGATGAGGATGAGAAGAGATACGACCCCAACGACAGCACGCTGACATTTGTCAACAGGCAGGATGATCTGGACCCATTATGTACGAACTAAAATGTTTTTTTCAATACACCGTTTGTACTTTAACCTGCGGGTATGATGAATCTGTCATTGTTAGTTTACCATTTAAAGCTGCTGCTGGTGTTAGACTATAAACGGAAATCCTAACATATTGTTGGTAAGTTATCATATTGGTCACATAGTCTGCAGTGACCCTGATATTGTTTTTGTTCTGTGCAGCCGGTGATGACGAAGACAGTCTGGTGGCAGAGATGTCCTGCGGTCATGCCGTCACAGCGGAATCGCTCACCGGGTGGTGCCGCAGTCTGCTGGATCAGGTTTGTTCTTCATTTCTTCCTTCTTTTTCTCTTTGTTTTCAAAATGTGGCCCATACTCACATTTCTAGCACTACATTTTATCTTTGTAAATGATCTTTGATCGGAGCATGATGCTAATTTTGTTTTTTAATTTGTAATGTGCTCCTAAATGTTTACTGTAATACAGCAAATGGAAATGCCAAATAGGTCACTCTTCTTCACTTATAAACAAAACAAAAGCCTTTCATTCTGATTTGGCTTTATGGGACTTTTCGAGATGAAGCTCTTTGCTCCCAGCTGTTTTGGTTCATTTTCACTACCCTCGTATTTTTGGCAGGAGTTGAATGTTTTGACAGCACACTCATATAACCAGCACCCCCACCCCTACAAACCTCTGCCTCATTAAGGGCCAATTAACTCTTTGTGTCCTCACAGGGCCAGTACAGATTTAAGTGTCCCGCTTTAAATGATGACACCTTGGAAAAGTGTGATGCAGTGTGGTCCTATCCAGAGGTGCGCAGGCTGGCAGCACTGACAGTTGAAGAGATGGCATACTTTGAAGAGAGGATCGCCCAACTGGCAGCCAGAGAATATTGTGACCTTAGAACCGTAAGTGCTCTACAGAGATGGTTTCTAATTCATTCAGCAACCATAAACACACAGGCATAAGATAGGAAGACACAGGGCAAGACGGCCCGACTTACCTATTGGTAGCTTAAAATTTCATACTGTTGATGTTTATCCATAAAACATAAGAATTTGAAATGACAATTTGGTCTTTTACAGAGGATATGTTTAACTTCTCTGTACCCAGGTCAGATTGCTGCCATTTTATTTTTTTACTTTTAAGCTGTTCAAACAGCTTGTAAACAACCTTAATGTTTATAAATAAGGGGAACAAAATGTGCAAAATTGTGTTTGTGACAAATTTAAATAACAGATAATTACTTACAAAACTTTTGAGCACCATGTTTAATAGAAACTGGTATAAAAAAAAAAACATACAAAACATTGCATTTTTTCCACTTAGGCTCATTTTAAATTGTATACCAGTAAAAAAAAAAAAAAAAAGTTTCTAAAAAGTTAATGGCACAGTCATGGTATCACTGTATCTCATCAATTCCTGCTTTAACAACACAATGCAAGCATTTGTGTAATGAGGAGACTAAGTGCTGCAGCTTTAAAATGTTGCTTGTTACAGGATTTTAACTGTTTGTATGTTTGGAGCCTCCTTTTCTGTGCTATGTTATAATCCTCCAGAAGCTTTCAGTGGGTCACTTTAATATTTTGACTCTACAACGTTGAGTAGAGATAGAAGTTAGTGAGCTAACACACACACACACAATGCTTATCTTGTGCAAGCTTTTCTGGGCCAAGAAACTAGCTGATTTATCCTGACACAGTTTATCTCAACTCAACTTTATTTATAAAGCACTTTAAAATCAAATGCAGTTGGCCAAAGTGCTGTGCACAACTAAGAACAAACAAGCAAAACACAGACATATGATAAGGAAAGAATTAATAAATAAAAACCACAGCTAAGAAAATAAAGAAAACCAACATCTTAAACTGAGTTAAAAGCCAACAAGAAAAAATTTGTTTTAAAAGAGGACTTAAAAGCAGAGAGTGAGTCAGCCTGCTTAATGTGCAAGGGAAGATCGTTCCACAGTTTGGGGGCAGCAACTGACAATGTGTGGTCACCTCTGGACTTCCTCTTTGTCTTTGGGACAGCCAGCAGTTCCAGATCAGCTGACCTGAGTGAAGGAACGTACAGGTGGAGCAGATCAGACATATACACTCCTGATCAAAATCTTAAGACCAGTTAAAAAATTGCAAGAATTTGCATTTTGCACTATTGGATCTTAAGAAGGTTCTAAGTAGAGCTTCACAATGCTAAAAGAAGAAATTGGTGCAAGAGACAAACTTTTGAGCAGGGAATTTATTGAAAACTGCATTTACACTCAAACATACATACAAAACGTTTGCCAAGAGGATGTCTGAACTGATCCTATCCACAGATTGATGTTAATGTGTGTCTGGGACAACCTTCTGTGAATAAATCCTAAGGTCATCAGTGGCTGTCATGGTGGCAGCTTAAAGACCTGCTGGAGGACATGGGTGGTGAGAGAAGTTGGGGGGGTCTCCTGAAGCAGCAAATGGGGGCTAAATGAGCTGTGGCTCCAGCAGTTGCAGAAGAAAAACTTGGGTGTTGGAGGATTTTGGAGGAGGACTCTTGGCTGACCTCAAACAAGTTCTGGCCACCCGTCTTTGTGACTGTTACACAGAGCAAATGTTAGCTTGCATTTGTCCATGAAATGAATCAATGAACTGTGTTTACTCAGCCTGAAAATGCAGATGGGCTGTTGTCGTCACTCCGGCAGGCGGGCAGCTTTCGATTTTGTGAACCTGGTCAATCAAAAACAATGTCACCTAGGATGTTGTGTAGCGACTCCACCACCATTTGCCCCTACACCTTTGAGCAGGGAGTACTGCACCGCTGACTCGCTCTTAATTGATCACAAACAATTCAGTTCCCACATTGCACTTCAAGATGTTTATTTGTATGTTCCGAGCTTCCACACAGCAGTCAAGCCCAAGCATATGCAGGCTACTTCATGGCACTCCATACAAAGCGAGGCATCACATAGAAAGCATGAAGAAAGTGCTTAGAAAGCGGTCAACAAAAATACACTCTTCCTACTCACCGATACTCCGTGCTGACACACCGGTGACCAGGTGATTATATTTCCTACCCATTAACCAAACACCTCCCACGTGACCTACGTGCCTGCCGTAATCCCAGGCATAAACATGCAACACCGTAAATTCACCATAACACCAACTGAGTTGTATATGGCTCTTACATCCCAGCCCCTAATTATTACACAATGTAATAATTATAAACCATAAAACTATACATTCTAGATACCACACATGCTGATTCAAAATTTATCACACCTAAATAAAAATAAGTAAAGTTCAAAGTTTAAACCAAGGGTTCCACCCTATGGCCAAACTAAACAATGTTCTGCAAGTCTGTCAGTCTAAGTTGTCAGCACACTGTCCAATCGTCTCTTCAATAGAACGTCATACATCTGCCTCCAATAGCAAACAGACTTTCGTTATAGGCCTGTCCAAACAGTTAGTCTTGGTCTTGATTTTTAAGCGTCGCACAAATCCTCCCTCATCTGTGAAAGTCTGAATGATTCTCCCCATAAGCCAGGAATTGCGAGGAGAAGTCTCATCAATGATAAGCACAACGTCTCCCACCACCATGTTGCGCTTGATGCCACTCCATTTATGCCGTTCCTGCAGCTGAAGTAAATACTCCTTAGACCATCTCTTCCAAAACAAGTCAGCCATATACTGAACCTGTCTCCAACGACGACGAACATAAATGTCATCCCTTTGAAACTCTCCAGGTGGTAATACCGGAAAGGTCTTCAATAGCAAAAGATGATTTGGAGTTAATGCTTCCAAGTCATTAGGATCCGTAGATGCCTTAGTAATCGGACGTCCATTCAAAATAGCTTCCACCTCACAAAGAGCAGTGTGGAATCCATCCTCATCCAGGGTCTGCAGCTTAAATGTGGAGTTGAGAACCTTCCTTATAGATCTTATCAACCTTTCCCAAGAGCCTCCATGATGTGATCCTGTTGGAGGGTTAAAAAGCCACTTGATGCCCTTCTGAAGAAGGTAATCATGGATCTGCCCATGATTCCATCCTTCCAAAGCTTCTCTCAACTCTCGTTCTCCTCCAATGAAATTGGTACCGTTATCAGCCCTCATCTCTTGAACCTGGCCCCGTCTTGCTATGAATCGTCGCAATGCATTGATGAAAGAATCAGTGTCCAATGATGTTGCTACCTCAATATGAACAGCTCTTATAGCTAAACAAGTAAAGATCACTCCATACCTTTTCACTCTGTTCCTTCGGCTTTTGACTTCAAATGGTCCAAAATAATCTACTCCAACTCTAGAGAATGGAGCTTCATCAGGGTATACCCTGTCTGTAGGCAAATCTGCCATTTTTTGACACACTGGAATTGCTTGTAGCCGACGACAAATTACACATTTTGAAAGAATTTTTCTTATTGCTGTACTTGCACCTGGAATCCAATATTTTTGGCGTAATCTTGACAACATGTAATTACATCCGCCATGACCCACTTCATGATGTATGTGCCTCAACAGTAGATCTGTTATATGCAATCCTTTCTCCAGTATGATCGGATGTTTTGTCTCTTCTGGCATCAGTGCCCTAGATAACCGTCCACCAACTCTGAGAATCCCATCCTTTACCACAGGAGAAAGCCTAAACATATGACTTTTCCTTTTGACGTTTCTACCACTCTGCAAACATGCAAGTTCATCAGAATATGCTGTTTTCTGGCAGAACTTACCGTATTTTTCGGACTATACGTCGCTCCGGAGTATAGGTCGCACCAGCCAAAAAATGCATAATAAAGAAGAAAAAAACATATATAGGTCGCACTGGACTATAAGTCGCACTTTTTTTTTTTGGGGGGGGGGGGGGGGGGGGGGGGGGGGGGGGGGGTGATAGAATCCGAGACCCAGAGCAGAAATTCCATCTTGAACGGCAATTTAAAATAATAATGGATTAAAGAACAGGACGAACACGGTTACGCCTACGTTATGCTAACGTAGCACATTCAGCTACATGACGCACAACGAACACGTGTTCGGTATGTTAACGTAACATTAAGTTATTCAGATAACCATAGCATAAAGAACATACTAACAAGTTAACCAAAACATCAATCCATTGAATTCTTCATCCTCGGTGTCACTTCTAAACAATTCCGTACACTCCGTAGACGAAGCGCCGCTTCCTCTTCTGTGTCGCGTTAGTCAGACTCGTCGTCAGCTGCAGTTCCAATTATTCCAGCCTTTCTGAATCCCAACAGGATGGTTTGTCACTGAAGCCCATGTTTTCTTGATCCATCCAATGACTTCCAGGAAAGTTGGGTGGCGCATTCTCCCAGTTGCCGTTAAGCTGTGCTCTCCATCCATCATCCACTGCGCCCACAGGTTACGCAAGACTGCCTTAAAGCTGCAGTTCACGGAGATGTCAAGTGGCTGGAGTATTTTGGTTCATGTGTTATAAATGTCACATATACGTCGCTCCGGAGTATAGGTCGCACCCCCAGCCAAACTATGAAAAAAAGTGCGACTTATACTCCGGAAAATACGGTAATTATTTCATTCTCAGCATTTGTCAGCTCATCTACTGTTAGCAGACTTCCAAAAGCTTGACCTTTAGCTTGATTTACTGACTCAGGTTGGGCAGAAACCAAATCCAACTCCTTCCTTTTCCGACAAAGTTGCAAGAGCAAAGTCTTAAACCTCAAGATCCAAGCTACTGCCCTTCTCAATCGAGTCCATGAGGAGAAGTACTCCATTAAACTCATAATTACATCCATTGCATTAGAACAATGTAGGGCATTTGCTACCATACTGATTCTCATCTCTGGATCATTCACCAAAGGTTCAGTCAGACAATCTGGATTTACAGGCCATTCCTGTTCAGGCTGCAGAAGATAAGATGGTCCTGAGAGCCAGGTCTTCGTCCTCAAGAAAACATCTATCTTCAAACCCCTAGAAGCTACATCTGCTGGGTTGCTTGAAGTGTTGACATACCTCCATTGAGAAGGGTGTGACACTTTTAGAATCTCTGAGACCCTGTTTGCAACAAAGGTACGAAACCTTAATGTCTCATTGTTAATGTACTTCAAAACAGTAGTACTATCTGTCCAAAACACTGACTGCTGAAGGTCCATGTGCAACTCCTGTTTCCAAAAAGAATCCATACGACTTGCTAAAGTAGCAGCTGTCAGTTCCATGCGAGGTACTGTCACTGACTTCAGAGGTGCCACCCTAGATTTTCCCATAATAAAGGCACTATGCACTTGTGAACGAATACTTTGCAACAGCAGGTAAGTCACTGCACCGTAACCATCTTCACTTGCATCTGAAAAATGATGCAATTGTGCTGTAATGACATCACCAAAGTCTGACGGTTTAAGACACCTAGCCACCTGAAACTGTTCCAACTGACGAAGCTCGTCCAGCCAATTCCTCCACTCATGTTCAGCTGATGGTGGTATGGGATCATCCCAACCCAGCTCACGTCTACACAACCTTTGCAAGATGATCTTTGCAGACAGGACAATGGGGCTCAGAATACCCAGAGGATCGTAAATTGAACTGATGACAGAAAGAATTCCCCTTCGTGTTAGAGGTCTGTCTTGCACCATAATCTTGAACTTAAAAGTGTCAGACTGAATGCACCATTGCACACCCAGTACCCTTTCCACTGGCAACAAACCATTTTCCAAATCCAAATCCTGCATGCCTTGTGCCCTTTGTGCCTCTGGTATGGCAGCCACAACTGCACGCCGATTGCTCATCCATTTTGTCAGTCTAAACCCGCCTTTAGAGCAAATGGAAACAAGGTCATGGTAGAGCATGACTGCCTCCCTTTCACTTGCTACTGACACAAGACAATCATCCACATAAAAACAGCATAGAAGTTTATCGACAGTCTGTTGATCATACTGCTCCTTATTGTCTTCTGCACATTTCCTCAAGGCAAAGTTGGCAACACTTGGTGAAGAAGTTGCACCAAAGAGATGCACTCGCATTCTGAAGTCGACTAACTCCTGCGTGATGTCTCCATTGGGCCACCACAAAAAACGCAACAAATCCATGTCCTCAACTGGCACCCTGACCTGATGGTACATGGACTCAATGTCTGCTGCAATCACCACTGGCTCCTTTCTGAACCTAGTTACAACTCCTATCAAAGAGCTAGTGAGATCTGGTCCCTGCATGAGTTCAGCATTAAGTGAAGCTGACTGAAAGGTAGCTCCACAGTCAAACACCACACGAATCTTACCCTTCTGAGGGTGATACACACCATGATGTGGGATATACCATAATCTCCCATCACTGCGTGCCAGTTCATCTTCAGACACTTGCTCTGCAAACCCTTTTGAAATGATGTCATTCATAAAGTTGGTGTAGTGTTGTTGAAACAAGGGATCCTTCTTAAACCTCCTTGTTAAATTCAAAGTACGTTGCTCAACAATCTTTCTGTTGTTTGGCATATTCAACTGAGTCCCTTTCAGTGGCAATGGTATCTGATAATGGCCATCCACAAGGGTAGCTGATTCTGACACCACTTTCATAAATTTTTGGTATTCTCTAGACAAAGCAAGTTGTTCATCATGTTTACATTCTGGGAAATCATTCTTAAACTGCTGCTTCCAAAGCTCGTCCAGGGTCAAAACTGAAATCCTATTGACTGTTGCAACATCCATTTCATCTCCATTTTCTCCTCCCAATGGTCCATTTACAGTCCAGCCAAGAGTTGTCCTAATAGCATAAGGTCCATCATTTATACTTTGGATCACCTGTAATGGTTCCAGCACCTTTGGTACATTTGTTCCAATCAACAACTCTATCTCGGAATCAATTTCTGGAAGTTGAATGCATCTTAAATGAGGCCATCTCTGTATGTCCTTCTGACTTGGGATGTTTTCCTTACATACAGGCATAGTCTCCTGAGTATAGGTACTTGGCAGATCAAAAAACATCTGGCTATCCAAGCCTGCCACTTCCAGTCTATTAACAACGTAGCTGTTGACCACCTTCTCTTGACCCATTGTCCGTAAGAGAATACGTGTCATTTTTCCAGAAAGATTAAGCTTATGCATCAGATTTTCAGTACAAAAGACAGCTGTACTACCTTGATCTAAAAAGGCGTAAGTTAGAATTGTCTTATTGCCTTTCCTTGCTTTAACTTGTACTGGGACTATAGGGAGTTTACAACCATTATTGCCAGCCCCAGTAAACCCACTGGATAAAGTACTGTCCACAGCAGTGGTTGGTCCTACGTTTCCATCTGTAGCTCCACCTCCGGCTGTTCCCTTTGAATAAATATGGAGCATTGTGGGGTGCTTTAAACAACACACTTTACATGAGAGGTGCTTCCTGCAATCCTTGCTAATATGCCCTGTACACAAGCAAGCAAAGCAAACTCCAGTTTCCTTTAAGAAAGAAAGTTTGTCACAATGAGCTCTCCTTTCCAATTGAGCACACAACTCCAAAGCGTGTCCACCTCCACAAAACAGACAAACTTTCTTGACCTCTGGCTTCTTTCCCCTAGTCTTAAAGTTGATGTTGTTATCCACAGCATTTACAGTCGTACCAAAACTACTTCCCTTGGACCTTATTTTGTGTCTTGAGCTGACTTGGTTCTTAACCTTACTTGATGCTGAGACTGAGTCCTGGATATCTCCAAACACAGGATCAGTTAAAATCTTCACCTGTCTCTCAACAAACTGAACAATGTCATTGAATACAACTCTTCGGTTAAACCTCTCTTGTATTTCACATACTGTTGTCCTCCATCTCTTCCTGCTCTTGTTGGAGACGGTCGCACTATCTCTCTCTCCCTGCCCTCCCCATCTCTCCGCTTGCTGCTTGCTGTGAGAGCGTCTTTTACACACTGTCCGAATAAGAACAAGATTGAAACATGGATCTGGCAAACTGGGCATTCTCCATCATTGATCGAATTTTTTCCACTATGAGATCCGGGACAGGGGAGCCTGCGTGTCCGAGTGGAACAGACCCAGTTGGATACGTCATCGACTCTTGGAGCTCGTGGAGACCGGTGTGCTTCTCAGCCCTTGGAGTGGAAGACGTGGAAGACGCATATATATTCGGCTTTTTGGTAGCGGTATCTTCTCTGTTTGGGCTCGGTGGATACCTGCTTTACTGGCAAATTAAGAAAATCTGGACGGCGGTTCGACATCTGCAGAGGCTGCCGACCCAGGTGGAAGGGCTGAGCAGAGCCGTACAAACTCAGACTCAAAGCCTGGTGGACCTGAGCCGCAAGATTAGCGAGCTCGCAAGCGAGAGGGGTTAGATCAGGAGATATAGTTCGGTTCTGCACAGTGAGGACGGCAATCAACGAATTTGGAATATTGGATTTTCGAATGGTTTCCCAGTAAGACTGAAGGCTGTTGGAAAAACAAGCAGCCTGTTCCAAAACAACATTTGTTATCAGGAATTCGGCTCCCCTGCCGGCCTTGGGTTGGCAACCATATCTCTCTCCAGGGCTCTGTGTGCGGCTGCTCTTCCCCCCACTCCGCGTTGTGATTTGTGAAGCTGGGTCTGGTGTATCACGGCCGCTGATGAAATTCCACCACTATCAGCGAACTGTTTTGGCTGGAACCTGGCATCTGGCTCCACAATGCCCCCACCTCTCGTCTCCGTCTGCATCCCCTCCTGACCTGACCTCACCTACCGCCGCTGTCCTAGCTTTACATGTGCAAATGCTTTGCTAAGGTGGTTTTTTTGGACCCTGGTATAGTGCTCTTTTTGAGCACTGTACCAGATGACTTTTTTTTTAATCTAACTTCCCCATGATGTGTTGTTTTCTCCTCCTGCCAAAGGTAGCGCTGCAAGTCGGCTGCATGACCCGAGGACACATATCCCCCCATGTGTGTTGTGTTTTGTGTATTCTTGGATGGTGTTCTGTAACTGCAATTTCCAATGTGTGAACTTGTTCACCCACATGGCAATAAAACTTCATTCATTCATTCATCCCTTAGCTTATATGGCAACTTCATGATTATGTTTTGCATATTAGCTGGTGTATCCAAATCATACAAGTACTGTACTTCATTCATGACATTGCAACATCCTCTCAGAAATAAACTGTAATCTTGAAGTGCCTTCACATCCTCAGATTTAATTGAAGCCCATGACAATGCCTTTTCTTTGTAGGCAACTGCAATCCTTTGTTCATTTCCAAAATGCTCCTGCAACAGAGACTTTGCCTGGGCATAACCTCTTACAGGATCCATATGATGACAACTTTTCACCAGCTCCTTTGGGTGACCTCTAGTGAATTGTTCAAGAAAATACAAACAGTCACTATGGCTGTCAGTTTTGCTTTCAACACTATTTTCAAAAGCTCTCATAAATGAATTGAACTCCAATGGATCTCCATCAAAAACCTTAATATCTCTTTTAGGCAAGGATGATGATTGCTGTTGTTGAATCAGTAATGTTATTTCATTTTGCTTCCTCAAAACACTGAATACATTGCTGCCATCACCTGTGCAGGTATTGATGTTACAGGCATTTCTATGATGCAAATCATGGTCTTGAGCACTGGCCTGGATGGTGGGCTGAAATTGATGATCTGTATTAGAAACTTGAGCGTGAACATTGTGAGGCAATGATTTAACCTTAGGCCTTATAGCAGGTTCATCACTTCTAATCATCGTTTGCCAATGTTTAGGTGCTTCAAACTTGGGCATAAACACAGCAGCATCAGCATTCAAGTTTATTAGCCTTCCTTTACTCTTATCAACATATGAGTTCATGGCATTAGACTGTCGGGTAATACTTTTTCTGATACCTGAGGTACTTGCAGTAGTTAGAACACTCAGCTTAGCCATATTTGCAGCAATTTCTTGTTCAAGATGAAGCATTTCCTTTTTTTTCCTTAGCTGTTCTTCCTGCTCCTCCAATGCATGCTTGTCCACCAACAATTTCTGCCTTGCCTTAAGTGCAGCCAACTCAGCCTCTGCCTTAATACGAATAGATGATGTAGATGATGCTAAAGATTTCCTTTCTCCAGAACTTTCTGCAGACCTTCTACTCGGTACATTAGAAATGCTATCATGTGGATTCACATCATCTTCTTGGCTCACTTGCGATGCAACAGAGCTGGTGGACTTAATTAGTATTTGAGGCGATTTGTCCATTTGAAAGAATGGCACTTCACTACTCCTTGGAACAAAGTCAGATTGCTCTGGATTGACAGAACTTTTAATTTCATTCAACCATTGAGTCACATCTTCTTTAAAGCCTTCACTATGACTTTCAACACTAGAAAACCAGTCATGCTGTTTGGTTTGTTCATCCTCAGGCAATAAAGAAATGAGTGTTTCATGAACCTTTGAAGCAATCTCTGATAACTGAGTGAGCGTTTGTAACTGAACGTTCACTTGTGCAGCATTTTCATTTTGTTTCATAAGTTCTTTCATAGAAAGTATCAACTCTCTGATTTTATTCACATGTATCTTGCGCTCCTTTTGCAATGTTTCAATTTTGTTTCCCAGAGCTTTTGCAGTGAGTTTGACTGTTCTCTTTGCAACCACAGCGTCAGACTCCTTACTTTCACTGTTATGTTACAGGAAACACATCAAAGCATAGTCCATTCAAGCACAATTTGGCATGTCCCTCTTCCAACTCCATAATGAACATCAAACGACATCTTCAGAAGCCAGACACAGCTCAGCAGACCTTGGCTGGGCAAACTACGCCCCCAATGGACGTAACACGAACAACAACTCCATTTCAGCGTTTTCCTCGTTTCACAGCAAACAGAATGGCATTTGTTACATTCCTGGCTTTATGTTCCCAGAGCAGGACCAGTCAACTCACATTGATGAGATTCTATTGCGCCTCAAAAACTCTCAATGTCCAGGTACAGCATAAGTACAGCCTATCAAAATGTCCATATTTTTGTTGACAATGTCGTGTAGCGACTCCACCACCATTTGCCCCTACACCTTTGAGCAGGGAGTACTGCACCGCTGACTCGCTCTTAATTGATCACAAACAATTCAGTTCCCACATTGCACTTCAAGATGTTTATTTGTATGTTCCGAGCTTCCACACAGCAGTCAAGCCCAAGCATATGCAGGCTACTTCATGGCACTCCATACAAAGCGAGGCATCACATAGAAAGCATGAAGAAAGTGCTTAGAAAGCGGTCAACAAAAATACACTCTTCCTACTCACCGATACTCCATGCTGACACACCGGTGACCAGGTGATTATATTTCCTACCTATTAACCAAACACCTCCCACGTGACCTACGTGCCTGCCGTAATCCCAGGCATAAACATGCAACACCGTAAATTCACCATAACACCAACTGAGTTGTATATGGCTCTTACATAGGATGTTCAAATTCATACCATGAATGCATGGACCTAAAATCTAAGAGAGGTCAGAGGTCAAGTTTTCTGAAAATTTGCTGAACGCGTTAACTCGAGAATGATGTCCTAGGAGTTTGACCTAGATTTTCAATTTGATGTCATAGATGTATCTGCTAAAAATCTCAGATGACTTAGTTCTTACCATAATAACAGCAGTCACTGATAGTGACAATATTCTCAGTGGTTTATATTTAACATGATTTTAGAGCTTCTTTTGCTAATTATGTGTTCTTCCTTTTATCATTGTACTATTTTCAACAACATAGTTTGCAGATCATTTAACATTTTTTTTAACTTAAAATTTACACAGTCTGACAACTTAAAAAAAAAAAAAAAAAAGCAAGTTTGTATCTGAGTCTTAAAGGTGTTGGAAATGAGAATTTGTTACTTAAAAATGGGCTTAGGAAGTTGGGTAAATTATTTTTCATAGGATTGATGGCTCAATCTCCAGGTTTACCTACACACACATTAAAGTAGGCTTGATATGACTCTAAACCAGGGGTGGGCCACTCCAGGCCTCGAGGGCCGGTGTCCTGCAGGTTTTAGATGTGTTCCTGAGCTAACACACCTGAATCACATATAGAAGTCATTAGCAGGACTCTGGAGAACTTGACTGCATACTGAGGAGGTAATTCAGCCATTTGATTCTGGTGTGTTGGATCAGGGACACATCTAAAACCTGCAGGATACCGGCCCTCGAGGCCTGGGATTGCCCACCCCTGCTCTAAACCCTAAAGTGTTTGTGATGGTTAGACTAGTGTATTGTATGGAAGCTCATTGAATCAGTTTCTGAGTGTGGATGTGTAGACGTGAGGGCTGAATAACAGCTTCCTTTAAAAAAAAAAAGCTTTTTCACAGGTCAGGCTGATGATTTCATTTTATGCACAGATTAAATAATAAAGTGTTTGTATCACTGTCAGATTTACTGCACTGATATGGGGGAAGTACCAGTCTTCTCATCACAATATTGCTAAGAAAGTAAAAAACAAATTTTGAGCTTTCCTTTTGTTTTTCTACAACAGTGTCCTGGCTGTAAGACTTATGTGGAGAGAGAGGACCTGACTAACCTCAGTGTCAGGTGCACAATCTGCACAACAGACAACAACGAAGTGTACGAGTTCTGCTGCCAGTGTTTGAGGCCATGGGAAGGTAGAGCTCCACGCTCTGATCGCTGCGACAATGACGGCTGTGCGAACCACGACCTCGAACTTCTCAAGAACTGCAAGACTACTGACCTCCCTCAGGTTCAGGGGGTTGATGCCTGTCCCTCCATCCGAGCCTGTCCCACCTGTGGTGAGATAGTGGAGCACGATCAAACAGGCTGCAAGAACGTCATCTGTCCTCGCTGTCAGAAAGAGTTCTGCTTTGTGTGTCTGAAACTCACTCCTGAGTGCTTGAGGACGAGCTCTTACTTCATCCCCTGCAGTGATGGTGTGGCTCCCAGACAAACATCCATACCTGTGTGGCACAGAAACTAAGAGGCAACATGGACTCTGATTGTGCTTTCTTTTCTCATAGTAGACTCTCCTTTAGGATTTCATTAGAACACAAAAGTTTTACTGGCTGGCTTTTTCTTGTAGATGATTAAGTTTTATGCTGTATAATAATTGAAAATTGTTTTCCTTTAAAATTTATTTCTGCTCAGCCATCGTTATTCGTAAATAGTTGTATGACTTAATAAATATGTCAAGGGTTGGCTGTGTGACAGGCAGAGTAAGACCCAAGTGCAGGACACAGAGGCAAACAGATTTATACTTAACAGGGCAGTTTTAACAAATTACAAAATACCAGACCGAGATATTACTGGAGTCAGTCATACAGAACCACAGAGAAGCCTGAGGGGAATACACAAGGGACTAAGGGTTTAAATACACACAAGGTAATTAGGAAGAGTGGAGACAGCAGGGAGAACAGGTGAACAGAATGAGATTAATGACACAAGAGAAGCAAAACTGAACACAAAGCACATGGAACAAGTGAGCAAACATGACACAACACAGGGACACGTACACCAAAGAATACAAAACGCAGCCACCCAGAGTAAGACTCGTGAACTGGATACAGAGACAGATGATAAAATATCAGACAAACAGGCAGACAAAATGGACCTGAGTTAAGACTAACCTAAATGGAGACGTATAAAGGAGAAGAATCTTAATGAACAAGTTATGAAACAAGCTGAAGAAATTTAACAGTAACAAAACAGGGTCCGAAACCCAGCATGAGAAAATTTGTCTTTTAACTAAAGAAAAAATGTTTTCGAAGGCTGATGCAAATAGATACATGCCTGTGAATGAAGATCCAGTAGAGCAGGATAAATGACAGGAGTAACATTTATCCACATTTAAAATCAAATATAGATGTTTTTTTATATATAGTTGTAACATCACAGCAACAGTAAAAGTAGTCTGATCACTGCGGGTATAAAAATAAAAGCCTGAAAAGCCTTTCATAAAAAAAAAAAAAAACTGATGTGCTTTTGTTTTTTAAACTTTTTATACTGTTAATTTAACTGTACTCGTTCTAATAAATACCAAACAGTGAAAATAATAAAAGCTTTGTATACATGAGACCATAACAATACTCCTACTCAGCTTGTGCTTTCTATATGTTTTCTTCCTTGTATTGTGTAGGAGGTAGGCAGTGTGGTAGAAGCTGGTCCACAGAAGCAGACACACATTAAACACTGAAGTGAGGGGTTTGGCATGCTAACTCTTCCTCTTTCTTCTCCCCTGCAGGATGGAGGTCATCTGGTTTGCTTTTTAACTTCATCCCTTACACACATTTGAAATGACCTACACTGACACACACACACACACACACACCAAGCTGCTCATACAGTGTTTCCACATTTCTTTATAGTGAGCTTAACTTAAATATACAGGTGCTGGTCAAAAAGTTAGAATATCATGAAGAAGTTGATTTATTTCAGTAATTCCATTCAAATAGTGAAACTTCCTTTGCAGGTGTTTTGAGTTAATTAGCTGATTAGAGTGTGGCACCAGGTGTCTTCAATATTAACCTTTTCACAATATTCTAATTTTCTGAGATACTGAATTTGGCGTTTTCATTAGTTGTCAGTTATAATCATCAAAATGAAAAGAAACAAACATTTGAAATATATCAGTCTGTGTGTAATGAATGAATATACAAGTGTCACTTTTTGAATGGAATTACTGAAATAAATCAACTTTTTCATGATATTCTAATTTTATGACCAGCACCTGTGTTTGTTTAACCTCACAATTATCTGAGTGAGCTCCTTTTCTGTCTGAACTCTAAGCAGGTTCACAACAAGCTTCAGCATGTCCTATATTAAAAATATACTGAGTAGCCAATTTCACATCAGGATTACAACACAACTAGGAGTGAAAGTCAAGTGTATAAGGTGAAATTATGGTTAAAATAAAACCCAATCAAAACCAACAATAAAAAGAGCTGCAGCATTGAGTTAAAGGCTGTTCTTGAGTGAAGTGTCACCCAGGCAGGTAGTCAGTCTATCACAGAGGAGCATTATATACAGCATTTAGAACTTCAAACTCAATATATAATCTAAATACAAATACTTTACAATCACATGATAAATGCAACTTTTTATTAGCTCTAACTTATGATTATGATAATTATTATTTTATTCAGTGTTGTTTTTTGCTTTAGATTAAGTACCACAAGTCCCAAAGTTTTTTTTCTATTAATGTAAACCTTTCAATACACAAAATCTGTTTAGCACTTGTCAGCTCTTTTTGGATTAGGACTGTTTTTAGTATGTTACTAATTGTCCGTGTTGATTATTGATTTGCAGGAAAATGCCCAAACAAATTCAATTCAATTTTATTTACATAATGTAGAATCACAACAGTCACCTCAAGGTGCTTTATATTGTAAGGTCAAGACCCTACAATAATTACATAGAAAACCCAACAGTCAAAATGACCCCCATGAGCAGCACTTGGTGACAGTGGGAAGGAAAAACTCCCTTTTAACAGGAAGAAACCTCCAGCAGAACCAGGCTCAGGGGGGGCAGCCATCTGCTGTGACTGGTTGGGACTGAGGGGACAGAGACAGGACAAAGGACATGCTGTGGAAGTAATGAAATATAAGAAATATATTTGTTACTATAGAAGTTTCTGTTATTTTCTCAAAATACTCAGCAGCATCACATTGCTCACAAACGAGAAAATTATATCTAATTACATGATAATTTTAATAACACACATGGAATGACTCTGAGAAAATGTCTCATTTAGTTTGCAGGATATCAACACACACACACTCCTTTATGAGCAGAGAGATATCTCAAAACCTGTGATCAGCTTAGCTGCCAGCTCACCTGTTTTTGGTCATCTAAATCTCTAAAGCAGTAAAAAGCTCTGTGAGGTCAAAGTTTGTTGAATCTTTACTTTCTGATTTGTGATACATTGAAAAGTATGTATGAATATTAAGTCTACAACAAGCAAATTCAGATAATTGAATATGACTTCCAAAACACTGTTTATTCCATCAATTTCGTATCCTAGTCTAGTCATCAGTTTCTGCCAAAACTCAAACAGAAAGCTGGGGCCAGGTCCTGTTTGCTTGCTTCTGCATGTCAGCTGGCCTGGCTCTGCCCAATGAATCACTGAATAACGTACTGTGGCGGCGGGGTGTCTTTTGGGGCACGGCTGCGGGGGAGAGATGGGGCAGTGGGTTGTGAGAGGGAAATCAATGATTGTGTGTTTTTGTCTTTTTACGCAGTAGCTGGCAGGAGGAGAGAGGAATTTGATCTGAGCGGAGGTGAACGCCTGCCACGCACGTCAAAGTTACAAAACAAGACCACAATAAAAAGAGTATTGCGACATACAGCTCGGTGTTGCTGTTGTGTGTGTTTTGGGACTGACTGTAGACTTTAGTGCTACATATATATTATCTTGGTGCTTCTGGGAAAGATTTCTGTACCAGTGGCTTCCAGGAGTGATTACTCTGCTCTTTTTGGTAATTAGTGAGTTCCAGATAGCACACATGACGACATTTTGTAACAGCAGTAAAAATCAGTAAAGTAGTACAAGTCAGAGGGTAAAAGATGAGTGTACTCGCTGTGCAGCCTATCTGCTTCCTGAATAACAGGATTCCTGAATAACAGGATTCCTGCATCTTTCACTTTCGATCCCAGCAACAGGCCGAGTGAGCAGAGAGAGAAAAGGGCCGATGAAGACAGATAAACAAGGAGTCACAGCTGAAACTACAGCCTGGAGACTTTTCTCACAAGTTTCAAGTATTTATTTTGTGAGACGTTAATCTGTGCAGTTTCAGGTGACTGCTGAGCTTCCCATTAATAAGGTAAGATATAACATTTCTCTTTTTAAACCTAATAGTTACCATCTTTGCTCCTTAATTAAATCTTGGTCAACCTCACACAATCAGTGAGTTAGAATAGTGTCAATGAAATGGTTTGAATTACATTGTTAATAGTGTGATCACTGTCCTCACAGGTATTTTTTTTTAATTATTCCCTAAATTATTCCATATAAAGAATAGTGGCTGAGGAGGAAGAGCAGGTCATTTAATAATTGGCAGGTCGGTGGTTTGATCCCTGGTCCCTGCAGTCTCTGTGCCAAAGTATCCTTGGGCAAGATACTGAACCCCGAGCTGCTCCCTGATACGTTCGTCAGAGGTGAATGTTATATAAAGCACTTGGGAGTAAAAACAATGTATAAATGGGTGAATGTGGAATGTTTAATAAAGAAATAAAAGGAGCTCATGATGCCTGTGACTTTCTTCAGAAAGTGTTCAGACTCTTTCACCTTTTATAGCGACAGACAGACAGACGCAAATCTCATTTTACAGTATTCATTCCACAGGATCAGAATGAGCACTGAGGAACAGGAACAGGTGGAGAAGAAATATGACCCACTAGATTCCACCCTGAAGTTTGTCGACAAGCCAGACGATCTGGATCCATATAGTAAGATGCTTTTTCTTTTTCACTGAGAAACATGGAAACAAACAAACTAATGTTGTTTGTTTCCATCAGAAATATTTCTGAAAAATATTTATAGTGATTATCAGTCTTTTCTTTCTCCTTTGTGAGTTTTTTTCTTTTTCATGAGCTGCACAGTTTTATGTTCATATGTTACGATGTGTAACTCATATGTCATTGTCCACTCCATCCTCAGGTGATGGCTCTCTCAAAGCAGAGATGTCCTGCGGCCACGCTGTCACTCCTGAATCTCTGACACTTTTTTGTCAAAAACAGCTGGAACAGGTATTTTATGGCTTTGTAGCAGAGTTTGTGTGTACAGTAATAAAGCCATCGGATAACAGGAAAAACGAAAAAACAAAGTTCTGTTGCACAAAGTTAAAATATAGTTTGTTCTAAAAGTTTCTGATTTTTTTTTTTAGTTAGTTTTAGGTCATATGCTTTGGTAAATTTGACCCCTCAAGCAACTCCTCTGGCACTCTGAGTCATTTGGCTCCTCACTGTCGTGCTGCTGTGACAAATCTGGGTGTTATTTTTGAGAGCAGTTTTAAAATGGAGAAGCAAATAAGTGCTGTTACCAAAATCAGTTTTTATCAACTCGGAGTCATTGCCGAGTTAAACCTTATCTCCTGCAGCAGCACCTGGAAAAGAGTTATTCATGCTTTTATTACTTCCCGACCGGACTACTGTAATTCCCTGTACTTTGGCGTAGATCAATCCGTGCGCCGCCTGCAGGTAATGTGGTGGCTCGTCTTTTAACTGGTATAAAAAAGCATGAACACATTATTCCGGTCCTGTCATCCCTTCACTGGCTCCCTGTCCGTTTCAGAATCGATTTTAAGATTTTATTGTTTACTTTTAAAGCTTTAAATGGACTGGCACCTTTGTATCTGTCTGAGCTGCTTCACAGTCACACCCCTGCAAGAGCTTTGAGGTCATCTAAACAGCTGCTCTTACAGAGGCCTAAAACCAGACTAAAACAGAGAGGGGATCGAGCTTTTGCAGCAGCAGCACCAAAGCTATGGAACGATCTACCTCTCCATATACGCACAGCTCAGACAATACACACATTTAAATCTTTACTAAAAACACATTTCTTTTCCTTGGGATTTGGCTGCAGTTCTGCCTCCTTTTAGACAATTGCTTTTTATGGTATTTGTTTTTAAATGTATTTATTTATTTTATGTTATTTATCGTCTTAACGTGTTTCTTTTTTAATTTGAGTGTAGTCCTTGGGGCTATAGATCTTGTACAGCACTTTGGTCAGCGTCGTTGTTTTAAATGTGCTTTATAAATAAACTTGGCTTGACTTTGTGTGTTTGTGGCAAGAAGACGTCAAATTGATTCATTAGAACAGTCTTTTTTCCAATCTTCTACTGTCCAGTTTTGATGAACCGTGTGATGAACCTCAGTTTCCTGTTCTTAGCTGAAAGGAATGGCAGCTGCGGTCTTCTGCTTCACAGTTTCATGTGTTGTGTGTTCAGAGATGCTCTTCTGCACTGTAACGATGCTCGTCTGGTTGTAATAAGTGGTTATTTGAGTTACTGTTGCTTTCCTCTCACCTTGAAGCAGACTGGCCATTCTGCTCTGACCTCTGGCATAAAAAAGGAATTTTCACCCTGAGAGCTGCTGCTCAGTGAATATTTCCGCTTCTTCAGACCGTCCTCTGTAAAGCTTAGAGATGGTTGTGCAGGAAAATCCCAGCAGATCAGCAATTTTTTAAATCCTCAGACCAGCCCGTCTGCCACATTCAAAGTCCCTCAAATCACTTTCGTCCCCATTCTGATGTTCAGTTAGATCTTCAGCAGGTCGTCTCGACCATGTCGACATGCATAGATGCACTGAGTTGCTGCCATGTGATCGGCTGATTGGATATTTAACATTAACAAAATTGTAATTGAGTAAATTGACTTGCCTGTAATTGTACGGTAACTCTTCTTTTTGTTTTGGTTTTAAGAGTAATTACAAATTCAGATGTCCGGCTCTAGTAGACGGCACCAAACGGTGTAATAAAGAGTGGTCGTACCAGGAGATTCGCAGACTGGCTGATCTGACTGTGGAGGAAATGCAGAAGTTTGAAGAGAGCATGGCCCGCCTGGCTGTCGAAGAATACTGTCAGGTCCAGGAAGTAAGTGATCTAGTATTTTTATTAATACTTCCTTGATTTAAACATTTACAATAAAGTGGTCTGAGTTTTACCTCACCCACTGATAGACGGAGGGAGGTTATGTTTTTACCCAGGCGATTCGAAATATATCAAACCATTAAATGCACGTTATTAATAGTTATCAGAGCCATAGTTAAGGGCCAGGAGGGTCCATCTCCACCTCCTAGCCAGTCAAAAAGGTTGTTATCATCCAGATCCACTCCAGACATCCACTCCAGTCCACGTCACGCCAGAACAGTGTTCCTCAATTAGAACGATGATAACCGGCTGGGAGGTGGAGATGGCCCCTCCTGGCCCTTAACTATGGCTCTGATAACTATTAATAACGTGCATTTAATGGACTGAACCCCTGTTCATTTGTTTGTCTGTTAGCAATATCACCAAAGTGTTTTGAACCAAAATTGATAAAACTTTATGGAAATATTCCTTAGAGGCCCAAGGACCTATGTTTACCTTTTCAAGGTCAAATGTCTGAGTCACCATAAATTTTCAAAAATTAAAAAAATCCCCTCGATCTCATCATTGGAGACATTTTAAAATTCATATCTCAGTGAATTTTGGTACTCAGGTATAAACAATCGCTGCTGATAATTCATTGTGTTTTTTTATTTTAAATTAAAATACTCACAGTAACGCAACATGAACTACAAACCCAACATGAAAATTCACAGTAAAATCAAGTGGATGGATTTTTCAATATTGTGGCTGATTTTCTTTTTTCTTTTCACATCAGTGCCCACAGTGCAACACAAGCGTGGAGAGGAAGGATCTCTCTAACCTGTGTGTCAAGTGTGTCGTATGCACAGCTGATCAGAAGAAGACCTACCAGTTCTGCTGGCAGTGTCGGAAACAATGGAAGAGTCCAGGCCTTCTATCTGATCGCTGCGGGAATGACGGCTGTGTAAATCACGACCTCGAACTTCTCAAGAACTGCAAGACGACTGACCTCCCTAAGGTTCGGGGGGTGAATGCCTGTCCCTCCATCCGGGCCTGTCCCACCTGCGGTGAGATAGTGGAGCACGATAAAACAGGCTGCAAGAACATCATCTGTCCTCGCTGTCACAAAGAGTTCTGCTTTGTGTGTCTGAAACTCACTCCTGAGTGCTTGAAGACGAGTTCTTACTTCAGTCCCTGCAGTGATGGTGTGGCTCCCAGACAAACATCCATACCTGTGTGGTGCAGAAAGTAGGAGGAAACATGGACTCTGATTATGTGTTTTGCTCTCACACTAGACTTTCCTTTAGGACACAACTCTAACTTTTACTGGCTGATATTTTCTTCTACAATATAAACTATTATCCTGCATTTGGGTTATTATGTTCAATGCCTTATTTTAAAAATAATTCTGAAAATTGTTTTCCATTAAATCAATCTCTGCTCAGTGATTGTTATTTGTAATGTATGACTAGGTAAAGATTCCTTTTAAGTAAATAAAAAGTTTTTGATGCCTGACCCAAATAAGCAGATGCATGTGAATGAATCTCCCGCAGAGCAGGATAAATGACAGCAGTAATAATTGCCCATATTTAATGTAAAATGCTAACACATGTATGCTATATCACAGCTCAAAAATAGGCCAGTCTGACCGCTGTAGGCACACAAATGAAAAGATTGAGACTGAAAAACTGAAAAACCTTCATGAAGAAAACCTGACGAATGAATGGATGAATAACTTTATTACCCCACAATGGGGAAATTACAGTTCACAGATGCACTGATGCACTTTTATTTAATTTAGTTTTTATACTGTTTGTTTTTTTGTTTTTTTTTTTTTGTTTTTTTTTATTCAATTTATTTCGAACAATCAAAATAAAATAAAAACAACAACGAAAAATAAATAAACGTGTAGGAAAATAAAACTTACATATATCCATATATGCATATATACACATATTCACCTATATAACAAATGCAAATCAAACATCAATAAATAAATAAATAAAATGACCAGCAATGTATTTTATAACAATCTCAAGGTGTTCGAAAAGGGAGCAGGAAGAAGCAATAGCTTATCTAGTCCTGTCCCCATTGCCTTTTACAAGTTCATAATTAAACTGAATTATAATATTAACCAAACATTTTAACCAAACATGCATACTCTAACACCAGCATGCATGGCTACACACACCTACCCATGCCAAAGTGCCCTGTGATACAATCTACCCAATCTTCTATAGATCATTTTAATGTACATGAAGCTACAATCCAACAATAACAAAAATAACAAAACATCTCATTCGTATTTATACACATTATTTATATGCTCCTTATATTTTTTCTTGAATTGTGCAATAGTTGTACTTTACTTAATTTCATCATCTAGACCATTCCACAAACGCACTCCACAAACTGATACACACATACTTTTAAGATTTGAGCGAACACATGGTTGAACAAAGTTACATTTCCCTCTTAGATCAAACCTTCCTTCTCTATTTTTAAAGAAATTTTGAATATTCTTTGGAAGCATACTGTTTTTTGCTTTAAACATCATCTGAGCAGTTTTAAATTTTACTAAATCCATAAATTTCATAAGTTTTGATTTAAAGAATAGTGGATTTGTGTGTTCCCTATACCCAACATTATATATCATTCTCAGTGCTCTTTTTTGCATAATACATATTTTTTGTAGAGAACTCTTATATGTGTTACCCCAAACTTCAACACAATACTCCAAATATGGTAGTAACATTGTACAGTTTAAAGTGTGCAAAGTTTTAATATTCAAGATATGCCTATTTTTCCCTAATATCCTTATACTTTTTGCCATCTTATTACACACATGTTTGATATGGGGTTTCCAACATAACTTGTGGTCCAATATTACTCCTAGAAACTTATGTTGAAAAACTTGCTCAATCCTTACATTATTAATTTCTAACTTTACCATAGTATTAATTTCTTTATTTCCAAACAACATAAATTTTGTCTTAGTTAAATTTAAAGATAATTTATTTCTGTCAAACCAATATTTAAGTTTATCAATTTCTTTACCAACATCATCCAAAACCTGTTTTAGATCATCCCCAGTATAAAAAATAGTTGTATCATCAGCAAATATAACAAAATTCAAAACATTAGTCACTCTACATATATCATTAATATACATAATAAACAATTTGGGACCCAATACTGAGCCTTGTGGAACCCCACATGTAATATTCAAACATAAAGATTTGGACTGACCAATTTGTACATATTGCTGTCTGTTGTCAAGATAACTTTTCAGCCAGTTATTTGCTACCCCTCTCACTCCATATCTTTCCATTTTATATATTAATATTTTATGATCAATAGTATCAAAGGCCTTTTTTAAGTCAATAAATATCCCCACTGCATATTTTCTGTTTTGTATATATTCCGTTATATGTTCCACTAACTCTATCATTGCCAATGTTGTTGACCTGGCTGCCCTAAAACCATACTGACTTTCCATTAATACATTGCATTTTTCATTAAAATTGTCAAGCCTTGCCACAAACAATTTCTCCATTATCTTAGAGAACTGTGAAAGTAAAGAGACTGGCCTATAGTTAGTAAAGTCATGAACATCACCGACTTTATGTAAAGGAATAACTTTAGCAATTTTCATTCTCTCAGGGAATGTACCTGTTCTGAATGATAAATTACACAGATATGTTAAAGGGGACACAATTCCATCAATTACCTTTTTTACTACCATCATATCAATATCATCACAGTCTGTGGAAAGTTTATTTTTACATTTATTTACCATTTCAGTAATCTCTCTTTCTTCTACCGGTTTCAAAAATAATGAATTTGAATTATTAAGTCCACAAAACTCACTTACACTTTTCTGCTCTGATGGTATATTTTGTATTTCCTTGGCCAGTCTTGGACCCACCTTAACAAAAAAATCATTAAATCTATTAACCACCACATTCCTATTTGTAATTGTCATATTATTTTCTATAAAATAATCAGGATAATTATTTTTGCTTGATTTATTTCGAATAATATTTAATATATTCCATGTTTCTTTAATATTGTCCTTATTTTCATTAAATATCTTATTATAATACTCAATTTTGGATTTCCTAATGATACTGATTAACCTATTCTTGTATGTTTTATACCTTTGTTCATTATGTTTCGTTCTACAGTTTATAAATTGCCTATAAAGAGTATTTTTTTTTTTACAAGCATTCTGTAATCCTTTGGACATCCAAGGACATTTTGAGAACTTGTTTTTGTGACAATATTGTTGTATTGGACAGTGTTTATTGTACAAGGTTTTAAAAGTATGTATGAACAATTCATATGCTTTGTTTACATCACCTTCTTCATATACACTCTTCCAGTTATAGTTTAGTAAATTCATTTTGAAAGCGGATATGGCCTCCTCAGTTCTCACCCTTCTATATATGTTTAACTTTACTGTTCCTAATAATACCAGTAACTGATGAAATTACCTAAAGACTGTAGAAGTGAAAAACATTTTATATTTGTATGTCACAAGACCATAAGCATACTTCATTTTGTGATGAACCTTCCCCCACTCAGCTTGTTTCTTCTCTGTATTTCCTTCCTGGTTTTGTGTGGGAGGTAGAAACTGGTCCTGTGAAGCAGACACACCTGTAAACACTGAATCAATCACTGTGTCTTTCCTCTCCCTGCAGGTGGGAGGTTATCTGCTTTGTTTGGGTTTTGTTTGCTTTTTAACTTTATTTCTTACACACATTTGAAATGACCTGCATTAATACACTCACTAAACTGCTGATAGAGCATTGCCACATTTCTTTATAGTAGGCTTCATTTTATTTTTTTAAAAGCTTTATTTTTATTTGCTTTTATTAGAAAAAAAAACACAGAATAACCAAAGTATTTATTCACAACCATGAATGGTGCTTTAAACATCAACAGCCAATAGAAAGTAAATAAATAATTTTAAAAAATTTTTAAATCTGGATAATGCATATATACACACACATACATCCTTGACAAGATTCAGCATTTCCTATATTAAAAATATAGTGAGAAACATTTCCCAGTAGCCAGGGATCAGTCCGCCAGGGCCTCCGCCCTTGGCCACTGCCCGACACCATTGGCTAATGACCAGCCACCAGACGTTCACCCTCGCCTCACCCTCAAGCTCCCTCCCCAGGCCTGGCTCCAGGGTGGGGCCCCAGTAACCCTATCCTGGGCAGGGTAAACAGTTCCCTTGGTGACACTTCAATGGGGGTCTTCTGAACCCTCTCGAGGATATTTGAGTGTGTGTGGGAGTTTGCCCATCCATGTGTTTTGTGGACTTGGAAAAGGCATTCGACCACATCACTCGGTGTATCCTGTTGGAGGAGCTGCGGGAGTATGGGGTCTCTGGCCACTGCTCCTCCCCACTGAAAGGAGCCAGTTGAGGTGGGTCAGACATCTGACTAGGATGCCTCCTGGGCGCCTGTTGGGTGAGGTGTGCTGGGCATGTTCTACAGGGAGGAGACCCTGGGGCAGACCCCGGGCACGCTGGAGAGATTATATCTCTCGGCTGGCCTGGGAATCCCCTGGGGACCCCCCTGATGAGCTGGTGGAGGTGGCTGGGGAGAGGGAGGTCTGGGCTTCTCTGCTTAGGCTGCTGCCCCTGTGCCCCAGCCCCGAATAAGCGCAGGACAAACAAAGCTGTAGTATCCATTTTTATTTCAGAAATCTTTGGTTATGAAATGCTGTGCAGCCTGGATTGTTCAGGCTGTTATAACTAAAAACACAACAATGATATAAGGAACATAACTGCAACATTGTATAATGAGTGTACAAGCCACATGTTTTAAGGAGAGACATTTTACATGATTTAGCTACAACAGGAAACTTTTTTAGCTTTTTTCTGAACATTGTCACAAAGTCCTGTTTCATACTAATGTCCCATTAATGAGTGTTGATACTTTTATTCCTTAACTGTATGGACACTCCTTGTTTCAGCTACTGCCATCAGGCAGACGTTTCAGGACAATGAAGGCCAGAACAAACAGACTGAGGAACAGCTTTTATGCCAGGGCTATCATTGAACTGAACTCTGTGTGGTTTGGACAGTGATGTGGGGTGGTAGTGCTGACTGTGTGCGTGCGTTGGTGTGTATTGGGGCTAGATTCGTCTGTTAATTTACTATTGTGCACTGTATTTTAGTAATCATTTTTATCACTCATATTTTTATTATTTTATTATTTATTGTCTGAGGCACCTAGAAAGGAATGCATTTTAAATTTCGTTGTGCAACTTCTGTGTACAATGACAATAAAGATTCTGATTCTGATTCATCCTGACCATGTGATAGACTGGCAATCTGTCCACTGTGTGACAGCTGGAATAGGTTTCAGTCCCCATGACCTTAAACTGGATAAGAAGATAAGAAAATGTATTTATTCATCATGATACCACTTAGATACAACAGAAATTAAGATATATTAGATTAAGACCAAATATTTAGTCTTCAAATTAACTTCAAAACATGTACAGAAGAAAAACCTTTAAAGGCAATTGGTATCTTTGAGGGGACACCTTTAAGTTTACCTACTTATAAACTAGACAGGTTTAGTATCAAGACAAGAACAAAAACAGTTTTTCTTGACCCTTTATCAGTGGATTTCTAACTAATGTCCAACTAAATTAATTGGGACAAAGTGAGACACAAGTATGCAACTTAAAATTTGTGTTCAGCAGTTTCATAAGATCCTTTTTTTAATTCTGGAAGAAGACAGGATCCAGTATGAAGATGAAGGTAGCTGCGTGTGGAAATACTCTCTTCATAACTAGAAATAACTTGCAAATGTGTTCATACTGGCACTGTTACTGCAGCACCAGTTAGAGTTTTTTTTACTGCAGAACTAGATTCAAAGCAATGTCACTGTTTATTCAAAGTCTATCTGTGTTTTGTTCTGCTTAATTTGAATACCATTGTACATTTGTAGTCTGTATTTCATACGTGGTATCTTGGAAATTGTAAAAAAAAAAAAAAAAAAAACACACAGCAAGAGAAGCACAAGACAAGTTTTTTTTTTTTTTGCCCATAACAGCTTTTATCAGCAGTGGAGAGAGACAGGAAATGGGGGAAGATACACGGGCAAATTGGCAACAGGCTGGAACTCGAACCTGTTTTATTGTATTTCACAATAAATGTTCACCTGGGTGAATATCATCATTCTTATCAGCATGTAAATTATTGGTTTTGTCTCATTTTGTTGTTGTTTTTCAGGCATTTAACTGTAGTTCATGTTCTCAATAAATGGCAAACATGGCACATTCAGACCCCATAAACACAAGAGTTATGTATTATAAATGTTACAGAAACCATGCAGCCCTTCAATCATCCAGAGGTGATTTGTTAAATTACAACTTAAGTCAATAGTGAACAATAATACATTTACTATAAAGTGCCAAAGACACATACACAATAACCCTTAAGTCCAGATAACACACCTTTTGTAATAGTAAGTAGTAAAAATGGGAGGGTAAAAGATGAGAGTATTCCCTGTGTTAGATTTCTGATCAAGGTTTTAGAGCATGTGTAGCACCATCTTCTGCCAGGAAAGAATGTAGCATCTCCAGTTTGGGTGGTTGGTTGGTTGCTGCTAATATACTTATATTAGTTTATGAGGTCCAGTGTAAAGTTTCCACAGTCAGTGATGGTTTGGGGTGCCATGTCATCTGCTGGTGTTGGTCCACTGTGTTTTCTGAGCTCCAAGATCAACGCAGCCATCTACCAGGAAGTTTTAGAGCACTTCATGCTTCCTGCTGCTGACCAACTTTATGGAGATGCAGATTTCATTTTCCAACAGGACTTGGCACCTGCACACAGTGTCAAAGCTACCAGTACCTGGTTTATGGACCATGATATCCCTGTTGTTAATTGGCCAGCAAACTCACCTGACCTTAACCCCATAGAAAATCTATGGGCTATTGTGAAGAGGAAGATGTGATACACCAGAACCAACAATTCAGAAGAGCTGAAGGCCACTATCAGAGCAACCTGGACTCTCATAACACCTGAGCAGTGCCACAGACTGATCGACTCCATGCCACGCCGCATTGCTGCAGTAATCCAGGCAAAAGGAGCCCCAACTAAGTACTGAGTGCTGTACATGCTCATACTTTTCATGCTCATACTTTTCATGTTCATACTTTTCAGTTGGCCAACATTTCTAAAAATCCATTTTTTTGTATTGGACTTAAGTAATATTCAAATTTTCTGAGATACTGAATTTGGCGTTTTCAGTAGTTGTCAGTTATAATCATCAAAATTAAAAGAAATAAACATGTGAAATATATCAGTCTTTGTGTAATGAATGAATATAATACACAAGTTTCACTTTTTGAATGGAATTACTGAAATAACTCAACTTTTCCATGATATTCTAGTTTTATGACAGCACCTGCACAATCAGTTCCACAAGTCATGGTTTCCATTCCAGCAATCATTTACCCTGTCTGTCCTCTTCCACAGAGTTCCTATGTTGGTGCCACCATGCCTGCCACAGCCCATCCAAGTCATCAATATGACAGCTATAAATTATGCATAAATTATGCTTTCACCTCTTTCATCTCGTTGTGTGCAACAAAAACCGATAATAGACACACCAACAGGATATGATTGCTCCTGCCATTCAGGTTTAATTTGGCTTGTTGTCTGGGAGGTTCTCACTGATGTCAAATAGCTTAAATGCATTAAACTCGAACATGTGAAGAATAGAAAGTGAATTATTTGTGTTAAAATGTAGGGAGTAAATGTCAGAAAAATAGTAAAGAACAGATACCTTAAAATTTTACTTAAGTTCAATAATGAAGTATTTGTACTTCTTTTTCTTCCACCTCTGACAGCCACTAAATGTGGAAGATGTCTAAAATCTGAATATAGATAACTAAAGCAAAAAAAAACATTCTTAGTAGGAATGCATATAATTATGCTTTAAAGGAAAAATCCTCATCTTGGAAACTGAACATCTACTGTCTCTAAATGAGAAAATCAATTTTATGCCTGTTTTGTACATATACACACACATCTGTATTGCATCCATCTTTAATGAGTGCTGCACTGTGAGCCTGTTTGCACAGACCTTTGCAGTGTGTGGGCTGACCTCATGGGGCTTGGGTTAAGGCTGAGCCAGGTGCTCTAGCGCCTTCCCCTCGCAGCACATGTAATGGTAGCCCAGGCTAGCGGTGACATCGAAGCAGCCCTGGCTGAGGTAAAAGTCCATAGATGGTTTGTTCTGATCCGCAACGGTGAAGTTAAGCTGGTGGCAGCCGGCAGCCAGAGCCAGCTACAGGAGAGAGGAACCAAGAAGGAAGACAGGAATGACTGCTGTGCTCAGATGTAGGATGGAAACTTCCAAACTTTTTAACTTCTACAGTTCAGTTTGTACCTGTTTTACTCACCTGTGCCACCTTGCTCATTAGTGTTTTACCAACGCCCTTCCCTGAAACACAGATCACGTACATTACTTAAGATTTCCTGCAAATATGAATGCTCAGTGATGAGGTGAGATCTTCAGAGATGCTGTACTGTACCTCTGAACTCAGGCATCACATACAAGTCCTGCATATAAATGGATCTGCCTTTCCATGAACTGTAGGAATAATAGTAAAATGCATAGCCGATCTTTGTGTGACCTGAAAGAAAAAAAATTTGCTAGTAAAATATTTAGAAGCAGCCAAATATAAAACCGTTTTATGTGCTTTGTTATTCCTTTCCACTAAGTTAATGACTGAACATTTAGCACAATGATTATTAACAGCATAGCGCTTTTCTTAACTGCATATCATTTGCTATACATCAGTGAAAAAATTATTACAGGGTGAAAATCTTTATAAATGTAACCTCACATTTCCCAGCACTCAGTGAATCCTGAATCAAAACCTAAGGCTCTACAGTCTTCAGTTCATCCCATTAATTTTTAATGGCTTCAGGTCAGGGCTTTGTGCAGACCAGTCAGTAATGTTCACTTTGGTCTTCTAGTGCTTCACCAGTAGCAATGTATGATTTGGGTTGTTGTTGTGTTAGAAGACAAAGCAATGACTGTGTCTACATGCCTAAATGCACTGAGTTGATGCCATGTGATTGGCTGATTAGATATTTGTGTTACTGAGTAGTTGAACAGGTGTACCAAACAAACAGGCTGATGGGACCACAGAAGTACAGTGTCTGTAATCTTTACTTTGACGCAAGTGAACAGACACAGGATGTATTTTTCTTATCTGGCTTTGCTTAATCTAATATCAGCAACTCAGGCTTTCCTAATAACTACAGCATTTTTATATAGGAAGCAGTGTTTGAAGCATATGACCAATAACAAATGGACTGTTTATTGGAAACAGAGCTGCAAAAAAAAGAAAAATATCAGGCTGAAAGCAACACAGTTGCTGCAGCCAAACTGTGTAAACTATGCAGCTGACTGTGTAGGTTAACAGACAATATCTGACTATAAATAAAGTTGTTCCCTGATGTGTACAGTTTTAGCACTTTGGTCTGAGATGGAGCCTTGGTGGTTTGAGGTCAAGTAAGAAACAAACAAAAGCACAATTCAAACTGTAAACTGGCTTACTTGCAAAAAAGTTCAAAAAGCAGAACAATAGAACAGTAAAATTGCTTGCAACAATAGGAAAAGGCAAGTGATAAAGTGGCTCTTTTCTATATTTCTTACTGATGCTCACTGGGCAAAGACAAAGACTTCATACTGAATCTAACATCTGCAGATCCTCTTAGTATCAGTGCACTGAAAAACAAGATGTACTTTCCAGAGAACTGATTTCTCATGACGAGGAGCCTTTTTACACGATGATGACTTTTCCCAAACATGACCTCCTCTGCAGCTGATTAGCTGTGAAGCACCTCTGTAACCCTCAAAATCCAAGGTTAAACCTGAGGTTACCTCACTGAGGCCCAATTCCTACATCGTGGTAAAGTTCTGTCCCGAGTTTCCCTTTTTGTTTCTCCTGCTCATTCACTGTGTTGTGTTAGTTTCTGTTACTTTTTGGATTTTGTGGTTTGGAGTTTGTATTAGTATCTGTAACAGTGCATATGATCTCCTCACCTTCTTTGGTTCTGTGCTGTTCTGGCACCTCAGTGATGACCACATGAAAGAACGGGTTCTTGGAAAAGCCGTCTCGCTCCAAATCTGATAAGAAATTATTGGCAATTAACCATGGCAGACATGTGAAAGTTTTTCTTGAAACTAAGTACAGATGTTACATGGTTTTCACAAAGGGGAAACTTAGTTTAGATAACAAAGAGAACCTTTTCATCAAAACATAATCTTTGCAAAGGAGAGGGATTTAAAACCAGTTCTCGACTCTTATGTTGGAAAATACAGTGGCAATGCTTTTCCTCAAAGGTACATATGTTCCAAAGAATTAAGCTTTATGGGAAAACTTTTGGTGGTAGAAAGAAATGTGCAAGTATTTTAGTATAGATGGAAATGTATTGAGCCTTTTTCATCTGGACCTGCACTCGATTCAGTTCCTGAATTAAAGTCAGCATTAGTACAGAGTTGTACAGAGTTGTACTTGCATACAACTCTGTACTTATTATCATTCCAGTTCCTTTGGCTCATGACCATAGGTGAGGGTAGGGAGGTAGATTAAAAAGCAACAGCTTCGCTTACACGCTCTACTCCCTCTTCACCACAACAGACTGGTGTAGTGTCCGCATCACTGCAGATGCAGCGCGGATCCATCTGTCATCTCCCGTTCCCTTCTCCCATCACTGAATAAGACCCCAAGATAGTTAAACTCCTCCACCTGGGGCAGCAACTCATCCCTGAGCCAGAGTGGGCACTCCACCCTTTTCCAGCTGAGGACCATGGCCTCAGACTTAGAGGTGCTAATTCTCATGCCAGCCGCTTCACACTTGGCTGCACACTGTTCCACTGCGAGCTGGATGCCATGACCTGATGAAGCCAACAGGACCGTATCCAGTGGCGGTCCTAGCCTGTTTGGCGCCCTGGACTTGCTCATCCATGTGGGTCAGCTTCAGCAAGGCAGAGAAATGCAGCAAGTCGAAGGATTTTAGCAACAGAACTTTTATTCTTTTTCCACCGCCACCGAACACACTTTTCCACTCGCGCTCGGCTCCCGCGCTAGCCCGCATACACACACACGGGGCGGAGAAAAGTGGGCGATGTCTCTCAGCCTAATAAGGCTCCATTCTTAAAGGGGAAGGCTCTGCCTGTATCCCGCAATACTGAAGAATCCTTAAAAAAATTCCTGGATCCAGATCGTGATTCGGATCAAAGCCAAAATTTAATCCCTTCTTCCTCTTGTCATTTCCAACCACTCCACAAAATTTCTGCTGACAAACAGACAGACAAACAAACAAACCAACGGGACCGAAAACATAACCTCCTTGGCGGAGGTAAATATACAGAACTTTGGGTGAGTTGCTAAAATTTTGGCTGCTTTTCACCATATTTGGTAGGTTTTTAGGAAGTTTTTATTGTAAAATTATATATCTATATAATATTGCAATTTTATATAGATATATCTATATAATTTTCCAGCCCAATGTGTTCACAAGCTGCCCAATCTGGCAACACTGCGCCATCCACCAACATTTGTCCAAACTGTCTAGATTCGTATTTGTGTTATTTTTTTCATCAGGATTCGGGTTCACACAAATATTGTGAATTAATGACCATAATTACAGTATTATAAATGAAATGGGCTTTGTGCGCTATCAGTTGTGTGCATCTAATTTTATTAGATGCACAGATTCATTCTGTGGAACATGGGGAAAAAAACATGGGAGGACAAAAAAAAAAAGAGTCAGTTTTGCATATCTCCCAAAACTTTTTAATATTAGGACATACACTTCGCGTTAATCTTGATATGGCAGTGTCAGTGAGGATGAAAGGTTTGGCGAGAGACTGCCAGCAAAAGTCGCCTTTATTTATAATTCAGCGGTTACTGTTGGCTGTAACCAGGCCAAAACTGTACAGGCATGAATGAATGAACCCAGCTGACTGTCTCACTCTCACGCCATCACTGCTTCACTCGACTCGGACCCCAGGCTGAGAGGAGAAGGGGGCGAGGCAGCACTGTGTGTGTGTGAGACGATCGAGTGAAGCAGTGACAGCGAGACAGAGAGAGAATCCCCCGTCTGCCCCTTTCCTTCTGTTACAACCTGTCTGACCATTGCAGAAAGCTACATGCAATACACAGCAGGCAGAGGGCAATGAGGGGCCGTTAGGGACATTATTACTAAAACGCTCTCACAAACACTACTGAAACGCTCTCACACACACTACTGAAACGCTCTCACACACACTACTGAAATGCTCTCACACACACTACTGAAACACTCTCACAAACACTACTGAAATGCTCTCACACACACTACTGAAACGCTCTCACAAACACTACTGAAATGCTCTCACACACACTACTGAAACGCTCTCACACACACTACTGAAATGCTCTCACACGCACTACTGAAACGCTCTCACAAACACTACTGGAAACCAATAGGATTCCATGTGAACAGGAAGTCGTCTGAAGGACAAAAAAAAAAAGTAGCGCATTTCCAAAACACGGCTAACACGACACTGATGTCTACTCAACGGCATACGAGCAACCTAAGTGAAGCAGCCACATTTTTTAACAATATATTGGCCTCAGCAGAGACCATCAGAACACTGTCAAATGCAACTGCCGTCTAGACTCATATTCATGAAGCAAGTTGCGAAAGCATGCATACAAAGATCCCAGTAGGTTCATGACAACCCTATTATTAGGATCATATCTAGACGCAGCAGCAAGAAACACAGATAGAGTTCGTGTATGTTCATCTAAAACTCTAAAAAGCCTCTCTTGCCTGAAATGGTCTGAATCTTCACTTTGCAGAGACTCAATAACTTGTAGAGCACTAGGAAAAAAATTTCAACATCCTCTTCATTAGCTCTCACCTCAAACAACAAAAAATATATGTGAAAAATGATGAGGATCAGATGAAATTTCATTGTAGTAGCGGTATTGTCAGACACACAGTTCTCTTCTGATGGAGCTGTCAAGCATGTTCACATTTGTGGTCGCAACAATAGGTTGATGCCACACAACAGTGTTTAGATGTCACAAGGCCAATATTTTGTTCACTTAGGCTGCTTGTAGGCTGTTAGTAGACATCAGTGTGGTGTTAGCCATGTTTTGAAGTGCTGTTTTTGTTCCTTCAGATGACTTCCTGTTCACACCAAACACCTTCCTGTTCACACGAAATTCTCTGGTTTTCAGTAGTGTGTGTGAGAGCGTTTCAGTAGTGTTTGTGAGAGCATTTCATTAGTGTGTGTGAGAGTGTTTCAGTAGTGTGTGTGAGAGCGTTTCAGTAGTGTTTGTGAGAGCGTTTCAGTAGTGTTTGTGAGAGCATTTCATTAGTGTGTGTGAGAGTGTTTCAGTAGTGTGTGTGAGAGCGTTTCAGTAGTGTTTGTGAGAGCGTTTCAGTAGTGTGTGTGAGAGCGTTTCAGTAGTGTTTGTGAGAGCGTTTCAGTAGTGTGTGTGAGAGCGTTTCAGTAGTGTTTGTGAGAGCGTTTCAGTAGTGTGTGTGAGAGCGTTTCAGTAGTGTGTGTGAGAGCGTTTCAGTAGTGTTTGTGAGAGCATTTCAGTTGTGTGTGTGAGCGCATTTCGTGTAAACAGGAAGGCGTTTCGAATGAACAAGAAGGCATTTCGTGTAAACAGGAAGTCATTTCGAATGAACAGGAAGGCGTTTCGTGTAAACAGGAAGGCGTTTCAGTAGTGTGAGAGCGTTTCAGTAATAATTGTCATGATCCTGGTCTGGTGGCCCAGCGTTTTGAGTTATTTTGTGTAGCTTTCTTTTGTTGTACTTTTCAGGTTGTTTTCTTAGTGTTGCTTTTAGTTTCTCTGTTTGTTATTTGAGTGTGCGGTTTGGTTTCCTTTGTTGTTTTGTTTTGTAATGTTGCCTTAAGTTTTCTGTGTTTAGGTTAGTATCTGTTATGTTTAGTCAGTTCCTGTTTTATTTTGACAGTCTCGTGTTCCTTGTGCTTTGTGTTTAGTTTTGCTTCCCCTTTGTCATTAGTCTCATTCATTTCACCTGTTGTTTGCAGTTGTTTCCCCTCACCCCTCGTTTCCTTGTGTATTTAAGTCTCAGTGTTGTTTAGTTCAGTGTTCAGGTCCTCGTCAGTTTTGCCTGTGTGTTTTGTCCTTCGAGTTTTTCCTGCTTTCGAGTTTCAAGTTTCAAGTGTACTGTTTGGTAATTATTTGTGTTTTCAAATAAACTTTCCTCCGAACCTACTCTCGCCGTGTCCTGCACTGGGGTCCTCCCTGCCTTGCCCGCACACAGCTGTGACAATAATGTCCCTAACGGCCCCTCATAGAGGGCGCCCATTACCCCACAAGTGGAGTAGTGCGGTAGGCGCTGCTGCGGCGATCGCAATGCGTTGGGGGGAGGGGGGCGGTCATGCCACCCTAGATGAAATGCCACCCTGGGCGGCTGCCCATGTCGCCCATATCAGAAACCGCCACTGACCGTATCATCTGCAAAGAACAGAGATGAGATTCTGAGGCCACCAAGGCAGAAGCCTTACGCCACCTGGCTAAGCCTAGAAATTGTGTGCATGAAAATTATGAACAGAATCAGTGACAAAGGGCAGCCGTGGTGAAGTCCAACCCCCATGGGAAACAAGTCAGATTTAGTGCCAACAATAAGGACCAAACTCTCGCTGCAGTTGTACAGGGACTAAATGGCCCACAGCAACAGTCCAGACACCCCATACAGTGTGAGTTCATTTTGACAAAGAACGAAACAAGAGGCAGCCAAGATTCAAAGAAGAGCTTTGAATGTCCTTCAAGAAGCCTGGAGAACTATTCCTGAAGACTACTTAAAAAAATGACAAGAAAGCTGCCTCAGAGAGTTCAGGCTGTGTTGACAAATGAAGGTGGTCACACCAAATATTGACATTGACAGTGAGGTTAAGAATAAACTTTGAATTTGTTTTTGGATATTATATTGGCTGTCACCTTATTTTATCAACTTTATTAAACTATAAATTTAAAGTCAAGGCCGAGAACTTGAGACAACCACATACCTTTCTGAGTGATTTTCACATGGTCGGCCAGTTTCTCATATTCTGCCAGTTCCTGGAGAAATAAAAAGCTGTCATCATTTATTAGGACTTCACAAACACCATTTAAGAGCACTTTATTAGCACTGAAACTAATGAGCAGGATGAGCACAGTTTACCCAATAATATCGCACTAATTTAATTACAGCAGCATGGTGCTGTTAGGGATTAGCTTTTACTCTGTGAATAAAAAGACGAATGTTTAAAAGTAAACTCCAGCAAATTTATTAATTAACAGTGGATGAGCCGAATAATAAACAATTAACTAATACAGTACATCAGACAGAGAGCAACAGACAGAAAGTGCTGACTAACTTCTCTCAGTTCATCTTATCTTGGAGGTTTGGCCACAGTACGTACGATTAAAACATCACCAATGTCACCATCTTCTGTTATCAATGTGGACAAGATTGCTCTGTATGACTAATTAAAACATCACGAAGAAGACATGCTTTATGACTCCACCGCTGATGAGAGGAATCTGGGTCATGAAAAACCAGCTTGGACAAGACTCAATGAGGAAGGCCGCAGAATTTGTTTGTTGGTGGTTATGTAGTGGCAGTATAAAGATGTTATGGTTAGAGAGCTAGATGGGCTCAGAGAGAGAGAGAGAGCGCACACATAGGCCTGTCTCTTCCTCTGAGTCCCCACATATGCATGTGAGATTTCTTCTGATTCTTTAATATATTAAATGTCTTACTTTTTTAATTAAAGTTTTTCAGGTGTCTTCCTTCACAAACTAAACCTGTTACCTGTCAGTGCTTATGAAAAGTTGTGCGGTTGGAAGCCTGTCACTCATTACACGCCTCTAAATGTCCTGTGAATCACACACAGCTGAACTGGACTGTGGAATGTGCACAGCCCACGCTCCAGGCTAAGGTGCCGTTAACACGAAGCCGTTTTCACTGGAAACGGTGTCGTTTTGATGCGTTTCAGCCTTTCGTTTACACGATGGCGTTTCAGAAACGATCCGCATTTACACGAGGACATGTGAAACGATGAAAACGATGTAGTTCCCATGCCAGGCCACAAGTTGGCGTTGGTTTTCTCTTTGCAAAGTTTGTTTACGCAAGACGCGCATGCGTGGAGTGACACAGTAGGTAGTGCGGCAAATTGTTCATTACTTACAAAATGGCCAATGTGAGAGGTTTTGTGTGGACCGATGATGAGGTTGGATCGCTGCTGCACACAACGCTGAATTACAAAACGGTAAAAACACAGGAAAAGCATAAGAAGCACTCGTGAATCCGCGAGTACTGTTTATCAGTTTGCGCGTGCGCGAAAAACTGGCCGTCGCAACCATAGTGCGCATGTGCGAGTCGAGCGTTTTCAAATCACCCCGGTTTCAAGTGTTTACACGAAAACGCAAGCCGGTGCGTTTCTGAAACGCTCCACTCTGGACCCCGTTTCTGAAACACATCGTTTTCACTCTGTTGTCGTGTAAACGCAAGGCCGAAACGCATCAAAACGACACCGTTTCAAAATGAAAACGGTCTCGTGTAAACGGCACCTAAATGTCTTAGAACATTTAGTGCTAAATTTAATACATTTAGTACCAAATGTCTTATACTAAGTGTCTAAATACAATTTTTTTTTCTAAATACTAAATGTCTCGTGCACTCACCATGATCATCCGCGCGATGTCCTTGGAGTCCTCCAGGTTGGCTGCGCGGACGGAGAAGTCCATGTCGGGGGTGGATCTTAAGCGTTTCGCCGGTTCATTGAAACCGACACCAGCACTGGCACGAGCACCGGCACCTCGGTGGTGGAAACGCAGTAACAGAGCGCTGCGGTGCTGCTCACCGCTGCTCTCCTTCGTCTTCCTTAGTTTTTGATGGCATTTGACATCCGTTTCCGTTCCATTGCTGCCCTCTGTTACATTAGCTAATCAAACTCTTCTCAGTATTCCAGCTCCAGAAGACCTAAACAATACAGTACTAACTAACCAACTAACTAACTAAATCTCATTTGTTAATTTTTTTGGTTTGTTAATAAGTAGGTCACCTGTAATTAATGGAGGCGATTTTCTTGCTTTATTTAATTTATTTATTTCTTTAGTGTAGTATGAGCACTCCTTTGGTTTCTGGCTGCACAGTATGCGGGTTACGGCTCAGAGGAAGGATGAACCCATTTAATGCAGTAAATACATTGCTGTTGAAAATAGAAAAAACAGAGAACAGATAGAAGTTGAAAATGTCTGCCTGATTTATTTTCTCGTTGGAAGCACAGACGGTTTCTATTGAGATCATTTACAGCGCAGGGCTGCTCTCTCTCTCTCTGCTGATGTAAGTCAGTGGCGATAACCCAGCAGTCTTTTCTCTCTCATCTATATGAGAAAAATAATAAAAAATAATAATGACAGATCGGGTATTGTTTCATACATGCGCCTGTAAAAAAAAAAAAATATCAAAAAAGTTACGTAAAGGCTCAGCTCAAATAACTGGTCCGTCAGAAATGCAGGAAAGCAGCAGGTAAGCCACCTGTGAAAACTCCGTGGTCACATGACCTGGGTGTTTGGATCCACGCTTCTGAGCAGTGTTTTGACACTGTCTTTGTGTGAAGCCCCATGTGAAGATAAGACAGCAGTCTGTAAAGATCTCCTCGCCAACATCAGCTGTGTGCAGCTTAGTTCCGGCATAAACAGGATACATTTGCCGCCCCCCGGGTCAGGTTAATGGACTCACAGCCGGACGAAGATGCCAATCATTAAACGCTCTTCCGCCTTTCAGTGTGTGCCATCAGAGTCCGAGAGTAAGAGCAGCAGCAGAGTTAGTTTATGGTCAGCAGCTGAACACAGACTAGTTATTTCTGTGGATCCATTTGCTGAGGACTGAGGGTAACTTCCCCGCGTCTGTGGACAGTTACTCTCACGCTCACTGACTCAGTGCAGCCTGAGGTGGGATGGAGAGTTTCTGAGCCTGTAATCGAAATCTGTGTACTGACTCAAAAAAGAGACTCATTATTAAAAGCTGTCAAACAAATCCTCAAAGTGATCAGAACTGCTTCAAAACTCTGGTGAACAGCTGTCTTCTCAAGTAGACAGATGATTCCCTGTTGTCATTGAATGCAGCACACGGAAAGACTTTCCACTCTACAAATTACATAAAGTGTGATCAGAAATAATAATTTCTACGCCCTGAAGTCTCAGAGTAAAAAGATCCAAAAACATCTTCTGTCCTCACTGTAAGAAAGTTCTGCTTTGCGTGTCTGAAACTCACTCCTGAGTGCTTGAAGACAAGCTCTTACTTCATCACCTGCAGTGATGGTGTGGCCCCCAGACAAACATCCAGACCTGCGTGGCACAGAAAGTAGGAGACAACATGGACTCTGATTATGTGTTCTTCTCTCATAGTAGACTTCCCTTTAGGATTTAATTGGAACACAACCCAAAGTTTTACAGGCTGAAAAATTCTTGTAGATGATGAAGTAGATACTGTATTTGTTTATTATGTTCTATAGCCTGTTCTAAAATAATAATGAAAATTGTTTTCCTTTAAAATGGCACCCTTGAAACAAGGGCGAGTCAACCTTGTTTAAGGGCATTTCCTCTACTGCATACTGTCCCACCAACTTCTTGAGCTCTCCCCAACTTACTGGTTTTGCACCAAAGTCCAGCTTTTGTTGGGTGCTGGGGGGGGCCTCCTGTATTAGTTGCAACTCTGCTTCACTCCAGAAAATGACAAAAATAGTAACGCAGTGACTTGGATAAGTAACTTTAATCTGATTACTGGACTGCATATAATAAGTAACGTATTACTGACATCACTGATCCTGACCATGTGATAGACTGGCAATCTGTCCACTGTGTGACAGCTAGAATAGGTTTCAGTCCCCAAGACCTTAAACTGGATATGAAGATAAGAAAATGTATTTATTTATCATGTTAGAGCTTAGATACAGCAGAAAATAACATACTGCAAGTAGGTCAAGACCAAACATTTAGTCTTAGAATTAACTTCAGAACATGTACAGAAGAACAACCTTTAGGGGCAGGTGGTATCTTTGAGGGGACACCTTTAAGTTTACCTACTTGTAAAAAAAGAGAGGTTTGGTATCAGCATAAGAACAAAAAAGGTTATCATAATCCTTTATTGATTAATTTTTAACTATCCAACTAAATTAACTGGGACAAACTGAGACACAAGTATGCAACTTAAAGTTTGTGTTCAGCAGTTTCATAAGGTCCTTTATTTAATTCTGAAAGAAGACAGGATTGAGTATGAAGATGAAGACAGCTGCATATGGAAATATTCTTTTCAAAATTAGAAATCACTTGCAAATGTATTGATACTGGCACTGTTAGTTTAGCACCAGTTAGAGTTTGTTTTAAGAGCTTTGGTTAAAGTGTGGGATCAGATATGTTAAAATAAAGACAATATAAAAAAAACAGAGCGCTCACTTTGAAAGATTGAACCAGTCACTGCCAGCATTTAAAACTGACCTCACAGCTGGCTTCAACAAAATAAGAAAACATTTTAATAAACTATATTAAAAGTAGAAAAGTTTATCATCTTGCAGCCTCTCTCATCCACCGTTCAGTCTGCAGCTCGTTACATCCTCAGTGCTGCTCTTCAGGCCTGAAACCCGTCTGATTCAGTTGCTGTGCTCCAGATTTCACTCTTTGTTTGCTCGATATAGTTCTCCACACTCTGGACTCTCTGTTCAGTTCAGCTACAGTTGCCCTGCTGCTCTGCACAGCCAACAACCTGGATGAGTTTGTAGTTTGCTCTGTCTGGAGGTTGAAAATTTACAGACTTTCTTTACTTAAGTACAAGTACAGATACTTGCTAAAGAAATACTCTGGTAAAAGTTCAAGTACTGATTCAACTTATTTACTCAAGTAAAAGTGATACTTGAGTAAATAAATAACAGGCTCGGAAATGAACTCAAAGTAAAAAAGTACCTCATTGAAGGACATTTCTACCAGCAAAGTTGCAGAGCCTCAAGCTATATTAATGTAGTACTAAAATTATATTAAAACATGACAATACTTTTTAATTAACTTTGCCTCAACACCTAAACAGAAAACATTAGTACAGTCAGGGCTTAAAGTGGGATTCAGTGGGCATCCACTGTCTGTTACTGCAACTAAATTAGCAAATCAATTTTATGCAATTTTTGTATATACACACATCTATATTACATCCATCTTTAATGACCGTTGCACTCTGAGCCTGTCTGCACAGACCTTTAGACCCCCAGTGGAGGTTGCTCCTCCAAAATATAACGCTGTGGTGGGGGCATATTTCTTGCAACTTTAAAAAGTCAGTAAAATGAAAACAAGTTTGCAGCATGTATGTGACCCTCATTACTGAAAAAAAAAAAAAGCTTTGTAAAGAGGCCGCTGAGTGGCGTCCATCCCTGCAGTGTGTCGGCTGACCTCATGGCTGCAAAGGTCATAAGGTCACGAGGCTTGGGTTAAGGCTGAGCCAGGTGCTCTAGCGCCTCCCCCTCGCAGCGCATGCAGTGGTAGCCCAGGCTAGCGGTGACATCGAAGCAGCCCTGGCTGAGGTAGAAGTCCATAGATGGTTTGTTCCAGTCGGCAACAGTGAAGTTGAGCTGGTGGCAGCCGGCAGCCAGAGCCAGCTACAGGAGAGAGGAACCAAGGAGGAAGACAGGAATGACTGCTGTGCTCAGATGTAGGATGGAAACTTCCACTGTATGCTACCTCTGAGACACTGTTTAGCATTTTTTTTTTTTTTTTTTTTGCTAACAAATACTGAAAATAATCAGTATTTAACTTCTACAGTTTGTACCTGTTTTACTCACCTGCGCCACCTTGCTCATTAGTGCTTTACCAACGCCCTTCCCTGAAACAGATCATGTGAATTACTTTCAAATTACTGCAAATGCAGATTTGATGATATGAGGTCTTCAGAGATGCTGTAGTGTACCTCTGAACTCTGGCATCACGTATAAGTCCAGCATATAAATGGATCTGCCTTTCCATGAACTGTAGGAATAGAAGTAAAGTGCGTAGCCGATCTTTGTGTGACCTGAAAGGAAAACATCTGCTAGTAAAATATTTAGAAGCAGCCAAATATAAAACCGTTGTATGTGCTTTGTTTTTCCTTTCCACTAAGTTAATGACTGAACGTTTAGCACAATGATTATTAACACGATGCTTTTCTTAACTGCATATCATTTCCTATACATCAGTGAATGAATTATTGCAGCTTTGGTGCTGCTCACACTGGTCCTGAATTGAAATCTATGGCTTTGATGCTCTTGAAGGGCCAATCAACAGATGAGCTGGGAAGCATACAGATAAGAACATCTCATATTGTGTATCCTTTTTGCCAGATAACAGCCTGGAGTTGTTTGCTATAGTTTTCAGCAAGTCTCACACACGTCTCCTGAGCAATCCCAGCCCATTCTTCTTCAGCGAATCTCTCAAGCTCCTCCCGATATGATGTTCTTATGGCATGGACCTTGGTCTTCAGTTCATCCCACAGATTTTCAGTGGCTTCAAATCAGAGCTTTGTGCAGACCAGCCAGTAACATTCACTTTGGTCTTCTGGAGGCAGTTCTTCACCAGGAGCAATGTGTGTTATTGGAAGATAAAACAATGACCCAGATTTGCTGCTGACTGCTTGAGGTTTTCTTTCAAAATCTGCACATATCCTTCTTTCTTCATGAGTCCTTCCACCTTGGTGAGAGTCCCAGTTCCAGGCACGTTGAAATAGCAAGGGATAGTGGACAGTGGTGACTATGGAAAAAGGCTCATGTCATGGAAGGAAAAGGCACAGCTGGGCAGCAGAGCGTATATTAATGGTCTAATTACTACATTCTGAGGAAAAGCTCTGCATCGGCCTGGTTATGTAAGAGGTGTTTAAAGAGGGAGGACACATCTGCTGTGTGCTGTTAGATTAGGTAGCAGAACTAATAAATATGTAGCTTAATGAAGAGACTGACTAGTTAGTAATTAATGACTTTTTTAACTGTAGCTTAGAGTTACAATAGAAATACTTACACAGAACTATAGAAAATGTAAAATGTGCTGCTACTGAGTGTACAGTCAGCTTACTTGGGCTCTGTTGTTAAACACCTGTGACCTGGAACTAAAAAGCTTGTCAACAGAAAGGAGCATTTAGATGCTAACATGTTCATTATTGTTATGCACATTAGTGCTGGTGGAGACCACAACTAAGCTAAAAGAGCATGACTATTGAATGTAAATTCATCACGAGACCAAAAACACACCTTCAACATGCTTCATATCTACCTGATTCATAAAAAACAAAACATTCCTCAGAGATTTTGGCCCATATTGAAATGACAGGATCACACAGTTGCTGCAGATTTGTCAGCTGCTCGTCCATGATGAGAATCTCCCGTTCCACTACATCCCAAAACTGCTCTATTAGATTGAGATCTGGTGACTGTGGAGACCATTTTTGTACAGAGAACTTATTAAACAATTTTAGATGATTTGAGCTTTATGACATGGCATGTCATCCTGCTGTAAGCAGCCATTTGAAGACACAACAATAATCAGGTAGGCTGTGATGTTTAAACGATGCTCAGTTGGTACTAAGAGGCCCAAAATGTGCCAAGAAAATGTCTTCCACACCATTACACCACCAGCAGCCTGAACTGTTGATACAAGGCAGGATGGATCCATGCTTTCATCCTGTTTACATCAAATTCTGACCCAACCATCAGAAATCAAGACTCATAAGACCAGGCAACATTTTTCCAATCTTCTATTATAGTTTTGATGAGTCCATACAAACTGTAGCCAGGTTGTGGCACCCAGTGTGGTCTTTCTGTTTTGAGGTTTGACATGTTGTGCATTCAGAGATGCTCTTCTGCATACCTTGGTTATAATGCAGTTACTTGAATTACTGTTGCCTTCCTAGCAGCTCGATGCTGTCTGGGCCTTCTCCTCTGACCTCTGGCATCAACAAAGCATTTTCACCCAGAGAACTGCTGCTGCTTTTCAGACCATTCTCTGTAAACCCCAAAGATGGTTCTGTGGGAAAATCCCAGTAGACCAGCAGTTTCTGAAATACTCAGGCCAGCCCGTCTGGCACCAACAACCATGCTACATTCACAGTCACTTAAATTTCCTTTCTTCCTCATTTGCCACTGTAAAATGGAGAGATTTGTACCCACAGCCATCAGGCTTTTCAGTTCTCATACAAATCGCAGATGAGCTATGAGCAAATCGTCTTGGTAAAATTTTGTCCTCGGTTTCCCTTTTTGTTTCTCCTGCTCGCTCATTGTGTTGCTTTGTTTATGATACTTTTGGATTTTTTTTTTAAAGCACAGGTTCACACTAAAGTTGATTTAATTCAACACTCATCCATCAGTTTGGAGCCATGTAAGTGAAAGGTATAAGATGAGCTCCCTCACCTTCTTTGGTTCTGTGCTGTTCTGGCACCTCAGCTATGACCACATGAAAGAACGGGTTCTTGGAAAAACCATCTTGCTCCAAGTCTGATAAGAAATTGCAGGCAATTAAACACAGCAGATATGCAAAAGTTTCAGTTTTTTTCCTGAAGCTAAGGACAGATGTTAGATTAACAGAGAAAACTCTTTCATTAAAACATAATCTCTGCACGGGAGAGAGATTTAATGAGCCAATGAGCCAGACCATATTTCTTTCTTTTTTTAAAGTGGTCTTGTGAAGTACACTAAACGTCGCCTAAGTTGAAGTCACAAAAATTGGATTTTTGCTCTAGTCGGATGACTTCTGCAGGTCCTGATTGTTCCTAACATTAATTACAGTAAAAATCCTCTCCTAAGTCATACAAGTCGGATTTTCAACTACCTTGGGGATGAGTTGCTGCCCCAGGTGAAAGAGTTCAATTATCTCGCGGTCTTGTTCACAAGTGACAGGAGAAGGGAGCGGGAGATTGACAGACGGATCGGGGCAGTGCTGCAGACACTGCACCGGTCTGTCATGGTAAATAGGGAGCTGAATGTTAAAGCAAAGCTGTCAATTTACTGGTCTATCTGCATCCCTACCCTCACCTATGGTCATGAGCTTTGGGTAGTGACTGAAAGAATAAGATGGGGAATACAAGCAGCAGAAATGAGCTTCCTCCAAATGGTGGCTGGCATCTTCCTTAGCGATAGGGTGAGGAGTGCAGCCATACAGGAGGAGCTCAAAGTAGAGCTGCTGCTCTTCCTCATCAAAAGGAGCCAGTTGAGGTGGTTGAAGTGTTCCTATCCTACTGGGAGGAGGCCCAGGGCAGACCCAGGACATGCTGGAGAATTATATCTCTCAGCTGGCCTGGGAACACCTTGGGGTGCCCTCCGGATGAGCTGGTGGAGGTAGCTGGAGAAAGGGAGGTCTGGGCTTCTCTGCTTAGGCTACTGCCTAATGGATGGATGGAGAAAAGTACCATCAGATTTTGATCCTCCATGCAATACTATCAGGAAGCGTCTGATTGGCAGTGGGTTCATTTTTCCATCATGACAATGATCCTAAACAAACTGCCAACACAATAAAAGCACAGATGATAGAAAAACACACTATGAAACACTATCAGTCATGGATTAGCCTCCCCAGAGCCCAGACTTCAACATTACTGAAGCAGTGTGGGATCATCTTGACAAAGAACAGATCAAAATTTCTTCCTATTTCACCTTTTCTTATCAATGATGAACTTTTCCACAGTATTGTGTACTTTTAAAGACCATTGATATCCACAGCTGAGTTCCCCTGAAGATTTTATGACAGATTTTTTTCCAAGGTCAAGAATAAACTTTGAACCTGTGTTATATTGGCTATCTTCTTATTTTATCAGTGTTATAAAACTATAAATTTAAAGTCAAGCCAGAGAACCTGAGACAACCACATACTCTACCTTTCTGGGTGATTTTCACATGGTCAGCCTGTTTGTCATATTCTGCCAGTTCCTGGAGAAATAAAAAGCTGTCATCATTTACTAGGACTTTTCAAGCATCACTATTCCTCAGCCGACAGTAAACATGTCTTTTAAGACCACTTTATTAGCCTGTTTGAGCTTAAACTAATGAGCAGGACGATCTATTAACAGCAACGTGGCACATATAAAAAGTTGTGCAGTGGCATGTAAGCCTGTCAGTCATTACATGCCACCAAATGTCTTGTGCATCATACACCACTGGACTGCACTGTGGACTGTGCACAGCCCACGCAGGCTACTAAATGTCTTAAGACACTTAGTATAAGACATTTAGTGTAAGGCCCTGAAGGTTTTACACATTTAGTACATTTAGCATTTAGCACCATATGTTTTATACTAAATTTAGAATAAAACATTTGCTTTTATACTAAATTTGGTGCTAAATGTACTAAATGACATTTATTACATTTAGTACTAAAGTTAGTACATTTGGGACTAAATGTCTTATACAAATGGTAGTATAATACATTTAGAATTAAACGTATTGAATTGACTAAATGTACTAAGTACAGTTTGAACATTTAGCAGTAAATTTAGCATATTAACTACTAATTGTCTAAACGCTAAATGTCTTGTGTCATAAGACATTTAATAGCCAGTGCAGTCCAGCTGTGGGCTGCACGCACGTGCCCGCTCACCATGATCATCCGCATGATGTCCTTGCAGTCGTCCAGGCTGGCTGCGCGGATGGAGAAGTCCATGTCGGGTATGTCAGGGTGGATCTGATGAAGAGACGCTCAGATCGCTGCGGTGCTGCTGCGTCTTGTTACAGGACTGCTGGAGAGAAGCGGGTGAACTACGGACTCCAGCCCGGACAAGACTATCTTCTTCCTCTTCCCTGGTTTTTGATGGCAGTTGGCATCCGTTTCCTTTGCTTTACTGCCCCCTGTTACATTAGCAAGTCAAACTCTTCTCAGCATCCCAACTATTTGTCAGAAAAGGTCCGGCAGACTTTGTGTTTTCTGAAACCTGAACAATACTTTCCTGTCCTTGGAGGAGCTCTGGCTTAATTCGGTATAGAGACTGGGAAAAGGAGGAGATAACTGGCCTGACTCTGGCAACACTATGAAATAGCAAACTTAATATTGTTTACAACTGTTACAGTCGTGACAGTGGTGCCCAGCTTTTCACAGCAACAAGGCCACTGTGTGCAGTTAGAACATTTAGCATTAATCACAGTAATATTTGGCATAACAGCAAAATAACTAACCCTCATTTGTTAAGAACGTTTATTTGTTAATAATTAGGTCACCTTTAATTAATGGAGGCGTTTTTCTTGGTTTATTTAATATATTTCTTTCTTTATTGTAGTATGAGCACTCCTTCGGTTTCTGGCTGCACAGATGACGACAGTCTTTTTCTCTCTCTCATCTACATGACAGTAATCACTGAATACGACGATATGTATCTAACTACAATTTGGATTCGTGTTTATTGTTCTTCACATTCCACTGAAAAAATAGTAATGACAGATCGGGTATTGTTTCATACATGCGGATCTGTGTAATAAATAGAAACTATATCAAAAACATTACTTAAAGGCGCAGCTCAAATAACTGTCCGTCAGAAATGCAGGAAAGCAGCAGGTAAGCCACCTGTGAAAACTCCGTGGTCACATGATCTGGGTGTTTGGATCCACGCTTCGGAGCAAACACCGCCTTGAAACGTCAGTGTGGAGCGCTGCATCCCCACTCCTAAATGATGCTGACTGTCTCTGTGTGAAGCCCCATGTGAAGATAAGACAGCAGTCTGTAAAGATCTCCTCGCCAACATCAGCTGTGTGCAGCTTAGTTCCGGCATAAACAGGATACATTTGCCGCCCCCCGGGTCAGGTTAATGGACTCACAGCCGGACGAAGATGCCAATCATTAAACGCTCTTCCGCCTTTCAGTGTGTGCCATCAGAGTCCGAGAGTAAGAGCAGCAGCAGAGTTAGTTTATGGTCAGCAGCTGAACACAGACTCGTTACTTCTGTGGATCCATTTGCTGAGAACTGAAGGTAATTTTACTTTGACATTGAGTCTGTGGACGGTTAGTCTCACGCTCACTGAGCCGCTCAGTGCAGCCTGAGGTGGGATGGAGAGTCTCTGAGCTCTGGGGTCTTTATACTCAGAGACATCAGGGCGTATAGATCAGAATTATTTCTGATCACATCTTTATGTAGACCTGTTTGCACTGTGCAGCTGTCCTCCAGAGTTTTTAAGATTTGACTGACAGCTATTAATAATTAGATAGTCACTTGATTCTCTTTCTGTTACTGTGACAGACTGAGTCTTGGAATCTGTGCATAACTTTTTCACAGCTGTGAAACCATCAGCTGAGTGAAACATCTGTCTTTGTTTGTATTTCTTATTTTTTTGTTTTTAAAAAAAAAAAAAAAAAAAAGCAGGTGTGAAGTTTTTAACACTGCTGATCCTCTTTGAATAACGGATCAATTGAAATGTTTGAAAATGTTGTTCAGATATGCGGAATTGACTGAATATCAGTATTATTTTATTCAGCAGCATGGATCTGTGTGAGGACAGAGAGGAGGGAGTCCTTCCCTCTGAATTCACTCCATGTGAAGAACACAAGAGCCAGACCAGAGCTAGGAGGTGAGGTCATCATCTCGGAAACCGTAAACCACGTGTCAGACTCAAGGTCCGTGGGCCGCATTTGGCCCGCGATGTAATTTCATACGGCCCGCGAGATGATTTCATACAGCTGTTATTAATGGCCAACGGTAAACAGCGCCCCCACGACTTATACTACAAATCCCACAATGCACTGCAACAGTTGCTGCAGGCCAAGACCTATGCGCTAACCCATTTGTGTTGCCAATGACACATTGATCAGTGATCAGCAGACCGCACTTTTTACAGGGACATATAAGCCAGCCTGACCCCCAAAAATGGCCAAATGAAAAGTGGAAAATGTGCGGGGCAAAGGACAGTTAAGGGAGAAGATGCAGAGGGAGACCTTCACAGGTGAGCTGACAGTGCATCACTGCGTCACACAGCAGGAAGCTGTGCAGCAAAGTCCCGAAGACACAACGCGTCTGTTGCCCTCTTAAAAAAACAGGATTCCGTCTTCAGTTCAGCAACTTTATTGCTCCCGATTCTCTGAATTATTCCACGAAGCAGGTACAGACATGAGCACATATGCAGGAGAAAAACTAACAAGTCATCCACCAGGGGTCACTCTACTCACCAACCTCGCGATAGTTGATGACATCACATCCTGAACTCTGACCCCGTAGTAACAACATTAATCATAGTAATATTTGGCATAACAGCAAAATAAAATAGAAACATAAAATATTTACTGTCTTATTGTTTAAATCTGTTACTGCCAACTAAATAACTGAAAATACAAATAAGATTCAAGTGGATGTTTCAAGGTCGCAACACGTCATTAGCACCGTGACGCAAACACTGCCGGCGATCGTCGCTGAGGCACCTGTTACGTGTCCTTACCTGGCGTGAACAGCTGTTTAACACTGAGTGTATCACCACTGATGATCAAAGGAATTTTGAATGACCGTAATTCCGGTAAATTCAGTTTCTGAAAGCTGAGAAATTGCGCTTCACATCCAATATAGAGTTTATTACAGTAAAAGTTCACACCTTTGTCCTGCAGCTTCAGGGATGAAATCAGAGCAGGTCTCCACCGCTGTGTTTGCAGCTGCACTTTTTGCTGATAAACTGGACACACAGCGCAGTTTATGCAGCGTTTTTCCGCATGTGAAGCACAAAAATTCACATCACAATTTTTACCTGAAAAATTAGCAAATTTTCATCAGCTTGAAATATTCTCATTTTTCCTGATGACATTTTTGAAGAAAAATTTCATTTTAAATTTTATTTAATGTGTTGAGGAAAAAGTTGCTGTATTCTGACCATTCAAATCATATTGCTGATTAAAATGATTTTTAATTCTGTGTCTTCAATTTTGGCCCTTCATATGATTGAGTTTGACACTCCTGCCATACTAATTAGACCAATAAAAATTCTTTAAGTACCATTTTAAGTGGGCTAAAGCACTTCTATTAAAATCAAACTAATGGAACTGCTGTAATCTGATTCTTTTAATAAGCCATGTAACTTGCTATGATCCCTGGTTTATAACAGGTGTAATACTGGTGTGTGGCCACAGCGTGCAGGTCTGATGTTGCTCACAGTGGTCCTCAGTGTGCTCAGGGAGCTTTTGTGTACACCCATACACATGAAAAATTAGAGGGAACATTGCATATAACACTGATGGGGAATCATTATTTTTAGTTTTAGTCATTTATGTACAATTTGCCAAAATGCAGTTTTCTGTGTAGTGAGTGGTTCTAAAAGAATCCTCCACTACAGCCATTGTCAGCTAGCAGTAAAGAATCATATAGTAATATATAATATAAATATTTCTTAAAAATATGACTTTCAGATACTGTTTTTTAGGCCTGACACTTGTCCAGTTTCCTCATTTTTTAAAGAAGGTGCTCTTATAATTACGTGATTCCTCACCATCAACACTTTAGGAAAAAACAATGTAATTGATAATATGGATGTAGCTGACTTCAGGCCATAGTTTCATGTCATCTAGCCAGTCAGTGGGAAGTGACGGTTGAGGCACTGTTACTGAACTGTCCTCACTGCTTTTTAAAACATCCTTGCAATGCAATGTATCCACCTCCGATGTGGTACCGTTTACGCCAGGTAAAAGAAACTGCAGTCTCAAAATGTTTAAACGAATGGTAAGTGTGTAACAACACATCCGTAAACAACAGCGCAAACAGAAGTGATGTAAATCTCCCATTGCAGCACATCCCAAAGGTGCTCGATTGGATTGAGATCTGATGACTGTGGAGGACATTTGAGTGCAGTTCAAGAAACCAGTCTGAGATGATCTGACTTTTGTGACAGCGTGTTATCCTGCTGGAAGAAGGGACGGACATGATCAGCAGCAGCAGCACCCACTGTGGTCTTCTGCTGCTGTAGCTCATCTACTTCAAGGTTTGATGTGTTCAGAGATGCTCTTCTGCATACTTTGGTTATAACAAGTAGTTATTTGACTTACTGTTGCCTTCCTATCAGCTTGATACAGTCTGGCCATTCTCCTCTGACATCAATAAGGTTTCCATTCAAACGACTTCAGTTTGAATTTTTTGCTCAGGTGACACCCCACAGAGACTTTTTAGCTGCAACAAATCTTCAGTTGCACTCTGTGTCTAAGCTGCTATCATTACAGTTTGGCTTTAATTTCCACTCAACCTGTACTCAGTTAGATTACAAGCTGTCATTTTACACACTATAAGTTTGACTTTATTTCACTGAGCATGTTAGAAGAACATGTGGTGTTCACCAAGAAGCTGAAGTATGTAACAGTTTAAAATGTGGGGAGTATTACAGTATCAGCAACAGCAGTGGCATCAAAATGCAGAGGACCTGTGAGTGTTAGTTTAAAACTCTGGACTCTCGTGTTGAGGCTTTCCTGTGATTTCCTGAAAGTACTGCATTAAAATTTCATATCACCACATTCAAGTTTATTAACTCTAAAGATGTAAATGAATGACTGCAGTGGAGACGGATGTTTAGAGATCCTTTCCATCACTGTGACACAGTGGATACAAGCTGCAAATACAACAGCCCGATGGAGTCTGTTTTAGAGTAATCTCAGTGTCCACTTGGTGAATGTGAGCCAATCATTTCTCCTTCTTTGAGCTCTGATTTGGTCTCTCCCTCTTTAGCTGCTAAAACCTCCACTATAGTCACCATCAGCCATTTGATGCTGGGCACGAACGCTTACTGCTACAGCTGGGAACAGGGTTGGTGAAAGCAGGGAGAGTGACGTTAGCAGTAAAGTTGTGGCCCTTAAACATTCAGTGTAGAGTTGGGTGAGCAAATATCTGTGAGCAGGCATGCTGTGAAGATGTCGGGTCTCTTTGGATCTCCTTTCATATGTAAACGTCTCAGTGATGACATTTAGGAAATCCAGCTGACCACAGATCCTCCCTCAGTGATGATCATCTGTCCTTCACATTCAGTCACTGAACCTGACTTTAATGAACTCATTCAAGCTCAAACCTGCATCATAGCTGTTTGAGCAGAGATGCTTTTCCTATAACAGGGTTCAAGGTCAGAGTACATCTAGTATTTTGATCGTTGTTAATCATTATACTGAGATAGGTGATGGAGTCTTTAACAGGTATGTTATGGATGGAAGGTGTGTTACAATGTTTTATGGCCAATAGTTCACATTTATTAATATTTAAGTAGAGACCAGAAGCTCTGGAAAATTTCTTCACTCTGGCTAAAGAAACCTGAGAAGCGTCCTTTAAAAATAAAGTGGTATCGCGGCCAGTTGACTGATTATAATTTATTTTTCAGAAATAGTGACGTAGACGCCGTATTGAGCGAGTGGGCCCGTTGCTATGATACGTCAGCTCGTCCACCATATTGGATGTGGCAGGTAAAGGGACTGAACTTCATAAAGTGCCTTTCTACAAAGTTCTTAAGGTTAATGCGTCTCATTCACACAATCACACATGTCCTTATAGATACTGAGAAACTGATAGGCACCCAAAATAAGGAAGCTTTCTCTGATAGTTATAAATGTCAAATAGTCCACGTATGTCAAAACCAGCGTATGTATTTCTAATGTTTTTATGAGTGTTTAAAGCTACCGATGATTGTAACGCTGATATTGTGGTGATAAATGTCCACAATAACCAGATCCTGACATGTAGATATAACATCTGCAGGTTTATGAATACAAAAATAAAAATTCTATTCAGTGATGTAAATTAGCACCTCTAAGTCTGAGGCCTCGGTGGGAAAAGGTTGGAGTGCCCACTCCGGCTCAGGGACGAGTTGCTGCCCTAGCTGGAGGAGTGTCTCGGGGCCTTGTTTACGAGTGATGGGAGAGCGGAGCGGCAGACTGACAGATGGATTGGGGCTGTGGCTGCAGTGATGCCGACCCTGCCTTGGTGAAGAGGGAGCTGAGCACAAAAGCAAACTTTGTGTTAAAACTGTCAACACAGCAGCTGTTTTAAAAAGAACACAAAATGTTCTCCACACATTACTGTGTTGAGAATTGACACCACTTGTGGTGATATTAATGACAGTCACACATCAGCCAGATCCAAGGTGATGAAGCTACCTCCATCTCAGTCTCCCTGGCAGCCTACTTTTCTTCTTCTACACACACACACACACACACACGTGCAACTGATGGATTTGATTTTTTTTTACAATCCAGCTCCACCTCTGGAGAGAGAGAGGAGATACATAAAGACACACACACACACACACACACACACACACACACACACACACACACACACACACACACACACTGACAGAAGAGGGGGAGGGAGAAATAGAGAGAGAGAGAAAGGGCGAGTCAGCACAGGAGGACTGGGAAACATGACATCTTCTGCCAACTGCTTCAGGACGGAGTCGCTGCAGTGTGACATCAGCCATCTCCTGCCTCCTGGAGTCTGTACCAGTATGTTGTTTTTGTTTTAGTCCGTTTTTGGCTTTTTGATTGCATCATTTTATTCATCATCCTGGTTTTGGGTTATGGTAGTCTCTATTTGCTTGTTTTGAAATTAATATTTCAAACATTTTGTGTTACAGAGTGGAACTAGCATCTCTTCTCTGCTTGAAAATCCTGATTCAAAGACCCACCAACCTTTCATCATTTGTCTCTGGAACTACCCAACAGTATGTGATCATCGCAGGAAGTGAGAAGATTGCTCTTCCACTTGGAGACGAAGGGGTGATGTGGGGGGTTTGCAGTCTTTTTCACCTGATCCAACTGCAGTCTCTCTTCTCTTTTCTGGAGCACATTTATGAGATCTCCATTTCTGGTAAGAAAAGATCCAAAGTTATTGAGCTCAGCTCCAAACTCCAGGCTGTGTCATAAGTAAACCATGTATGTGAGTCTGAAGTGTAAGCGTACAATTGGAGGAGAAGTCAGGAACCTTATTCAGTATCTCAGAGCCTTTTGTGCCTTATCAGGTTCAAATGACTTTCAAATTATTTGTTGCCAGATCAGCTGCAAGAACACATCACAATCTAAACTCCTATACAAAACATCTCAACAAAGTGCCTTCAAAAATGCTGAAGAATGAGCAAACTGACTGGAGCTTTGTAATATGTCAGATGATACTGGTAACAAAGCTGTAGGAGTAGAAGTTACAGCAGCTCTTGGAAATGAAGATGTGACGGCTGTTTCACCAACTCCCAAATGTGCTCCTCACCTAATCCAACTGTCAGTGATGCTCAGAGGAGCATTACACGAGGAAAGGAAGTTACAGACAGGACTGTGGACACTGTTGAGGAGAGAAAGCTGACCTTCATAGATACCCATTCATACCTCATGATGATCATGACGCTTTCACAGCTTTGATTTGGAAACTCTTGTGTTTTGTATTCATGTTTACTTCCCTTGTGTCGTCTCAGTGATTAGTTACACCTGTGCCCCCTGCTGTGCTTTATCTCCCTGATTTCCTCATGTGTGTATTTATTGTCTGAGTCCTCGTCTGATCTTTGCTGTCTTCTTGTCAGTTGCTCCTCTTCTGCTGTGCGCTCTCCCCTCGCTGTGTTTTCCTTCTTCAGTGAGATTCTTAGTTGGTTCTGCTGACTCCAGTCCAGCTCTGATTGTACTTTGTTTATTCAGAGTGTCACCAGCAGGAAATCTGACTGTTCTGACTTTAACTGCTGTTTAATTCCTGCCTGACACATATTTACCTTTTTGTACACTTAGATGTTAGCTTATTTAAAATCCTGATTCTGAGAATAGATTTAACACATGTTCACACATTAATTTCAAATTAAAATGGATGGATTTATAACTCTGTTACATTTTACACCTCACTGTTAAATGAAGTCACACAAAATACTTGACTAACAACACGTAACTGCCTGAATTAACCATAAATTACACTGTGAAGTATGTATAAAACCTTTATTGACACACTAACAAAAAATAGCTCATAAGTTAATCATTTTATGTATAGTGATAATGTAAATGCCTTTTTCATAATTTACTTAGATTTTCTAAATGATACCATTAATCAGTAACAGCTCTTAAGTAGCGTGTTTGTACTTTATTTAGATATTGTTAACCCATCATTTAGTAGTATAAAAATGTCATTAATTATGTCATAGACGAGCTAATTACTCAAGAAAGGATTTGAAGACCTGCTATATTCTTGAAGCTATGCTTTCAAATAATCTCTGTCTGTGGTCAAAAAATGTCACAAAAGACCAGCTTCAGTCACAGGATAGTTGATTGAAAAGACAAACTAAAAAAAGCTCAGACAAAAAGCAAAGTGCTCCCAGGGTGGTTTTGTTTTAAACACGCAGACTTGAGCGCAACAAAAGACAAACTACCCACACACTTCAGACAAACAGACAAACACACCCTTCTGTAAAGTTCCACTGTGTGCAAGTGTTCAGGTTTGGGGAAGAACTGGATTTTCTTGTCTGTGTTTTTTACACTATAGCAGGCCACTCTGATCTGTAACACTCCACTGTCTCACTCCTTTTTCACGCCATGTTTGGCATGACATGGCAAAGAGGGCAGGTTACAACATAAGAGTACCGCAGGTGCTGTTTGTCTCCATTTGTGCTAAAAGTCGAGGATGTGGGCATAAAAAAACCCTTTACTGATGTCCCACACACATATAGGCACAAAATCTGTGATAGGCCCCCAGGGGCAAATATTTTGAACTCCAAAAAAGCAAATTATTGCATAGTTGATGTCAACAAGTTTGTGTGCATCAGGTCAGGAAATATAAGGAAAATATTTCTCAGCATGCCCCTCTGCCATCAAAATAGAAAGGAGGTCCATTATAATCAGTGGAGTTTAAAATAATCGAGTAAATATTTGAAGAGCTAAAATTAAATTACAAATACAAATAAACTTATATAGATAGAACCATGACTTAAAAATATTAGTGGAACTTTTATCATCATCCAGATGCAATTTTTTTAATGTACTGTATGCACATCATGTAATGCAGAGAGGCTCATTTGACAGACATTTTAACTGGGCCCCTCCTACCTTGTGGGCCCTGGGGCCCCAGTTGCCTCGTTGGATGTTATGCCTTGGCCCACACATAATATCACAGCACAACATGCATATAATATTCAACTTGTGTAGACATTCAGACATATTATGTTAGTCACTCATGCTCAGATCACACTAAAAGGTGGCACTTCTGAAATGAACAACGCAGATGAAACGCAGTAAAGATAACAAGATTATTTTTTGTTGGGTGGATGAACTTAAAAAGATTGGCTCCTAGTACTTAAAGAATTTATTTTCTGAAAAAAAATTACAATGTCTTGTACCTTGAACAAATGTTTTTGACCTCAATACTATGTATATTTGTGTAAAGATACTAACTTGAATTTTTATTATTGATTTTCCAGATTCAGTTATGTTAAATGTACTTCACCACAGATTCGTTTTTCTCAGTGATGGTGTGTACCACGCTGAACAAAAAGCTAAAGAGAAACACTGAGGGAATAAATTAAACTCTAAATCGAAGAGTAAATTATAATAAGACTTGTGTTGAAAACACTTTAACATACTCAAGAAAACATAAAGATCAATAATCAAAACTATAACAGCAATCAAAGAATGACCTTAAATATAAGGAATATGTGCAAATTTATAAAGATGGGTCAAAAGATCGACAAACAGAGGTGACAGAAGTGGCTGAGGCTACTCCCTGACATCAGATCGTTATATGTAAAAGGACATTAAATCATCTAAATGTGTTGAGATGAGAGGAAGAAAGAAGAGAGATGATCACAGGCATGTAAAGCTGGGGTTGGGGGGAGTTGTATTAGCGTACTGAGGTGTGTGAGCTGCAGAGGAGAGATCATTGTTCAGGTTTCTGAAATCTACTCGGCTGTTTCTGAGACTATTATTGGGGCTGCTGAGCTGCTGTAACAGGGGGCGGTAATGCAGCAGAAACGGGTGGCAGCTGCTTTTAAAGCTCAAGGAAGAAGAAGCTGAAGTGGCCCAAGGAAGCGCTCGGCAGCTCGCCTACTTCCCCCCACGGAGCAGCACTGTGAGCATCCCCTCATCAGATCCACCCGACATGGACTTCTCCATCCGCGCGGCCAACCTGGACGACTGCAAGGACATCGCGCGGATGATCATGGTGAGCGGACACGTGCGCGCGCGTGCAGTCCAGCCATATTTGTAAGACCTTTATTAGCGTGTATCGACCGGCAGGCTTACATCAGCGCGACTTCTCATAAACACCATGTTACTGTTATTAGATTAGTGAGATATTATTGTCCTAATAAATAATAAAGTGCTAATAAAGTGCTCGTTAAAGACATGTTTACTGTCGCTGAGCAATAATGATGTTTGAGAAGTCCTAATAAATGATGACAGCTGATGTTATTTTAATTTTTCTCCAGGAACTGGCAGAATATGAGAAAGTGACGGATCATATAAAAGTCACCCAGAAAGGTAGAGTATGTGTTTGTGTCTCAGGTTCTCTGTCTTGAGTTTACATTTATTTTGTATAACATAAATACAACAAGATGAAGCCTGTGGTGACATCCAAAAAGCTGTAAAATAACCTGTGAGCTAAGAAAGACATTAAACTAACATTTTGTTAAATGCAGATTTCAGCTGCTTCAGGGAAACTCAGCTGTGGATATGAATAGTTTTTTTTTTTTTAAAGACCACAGTGCTTTGGCAGCTTTCTTGTTATTTCTTTAAGTAGTCTTCAGGAATAGTTCTCCAGGCTTCTTGAAGGACATTCAAAGCTCTTCTTTGGATGTTGGCTTCCTTTTGTTCCCTTCTCTATCAAGATGATCCCACACTGCTTCAGTAATCTTAAGGTCTGAGCTCTGGGGAGGCCAATCCATGATAGCAAATGCACTGGCAGTGTGTTTGGTATCATTGTAATGCTGTTGTCAGTCAGACTCTTTCCAGATAGTACTGAATGGTGGATCAAAATCTGATGATACTTTTCTGTGTTTATAATTCCATCAACTTTGACAAGATCCTCAACACCACTGGCTGAAATGCAGCCTCAAACACACAGAGACTTTATAGCTGTAGAGACTCACTGCTGTACCGCTGCCATGACCTCCTCTGTACAGACTGATGGGGATTTGAACCCAAAAGATCAAATTTGGATTCATCAGTCCATAAAGTTGTGTGCTTCTCATAGTAATGTAGATTTCATCCACAGCTGGAGTTTTTGTGAAGAGCTGACAGGAGAGTGCAGGTCCAGATGAAAAACACTTATAACCAAAAAAAAAACTATTTGTTTTAAATATAGTTTGGTGTTCAGTTACATCTGTGTAAGCTCAGTAGATTCACCACAGTATGATAAACTATTTGTGTAGAAGCCATTTCTTTCTACCAGCAGGTAGCAGTATTTCCCAGGGATCTTCCTTTAAAAATTAGAGAGTCGTGAGCCTGTGAGAAAAGGCATTGTCGCTGTAGTTTCCAACATAAGGGTTGAGAAGTGTGTTTTTAAATCATTCTCCTTTGCTAAAATTTTTTGATGAAAAGGTTCAAACATTTCCCCTTTGTGAAAACACCATGTAACATCTGTCGTGCTCAGCTGTCTGTAATTTCTTTTCAGACTTGGAGACAGACGGCTTTTCCAAGAACCCGTTCTTTCATGGGATCATCGCTGAGGTGCCAGAACAGCACAGGACCAGAGAAGGTGAGGGAGCTCATATTTACTCATGCAAGTTACAGTTACAGACAGAAACTTGAAACGAATGGGTGAGTGTTAAATAAAATTTACTTTAATATAAACCTGTGCTTTACAAAATCCTAAAATTAACAGAAACTAACATGTCAGTGCTGCTTCTTCTCTTTTGGAATTTATTCTGCTGCCTCCAAGTGACCAAAGCCAAAAAAGAGACGTAATAGTGCTTAAAATGACCCAACCAGCCCAGACACTGGGAAATACAAGGTTACATTTATACAGATTATCGCCCATTAAGTGTGGGCAGCACTAAAACTGCAGTAATCTTTTCATTGATGTATAGGAAATGATACGCAGTTATGTGTGCACAATATGTTTTATTAATTGTGCTAAATGTTCATTAACTTGGTGGAAAACAACATCAAAGCACATATAGCAGTTTTATGAATACTGAAACTGTTTGACTGCTTTCAAATATTTTACTAGCAGATTTATTTTTTCCTTTCAGGCCACACAAAGATCGGCTATGCACTTTACTTCTATTCTTACAGTTCATGGAAAGGCAGATCCATTTATATGGAGGACTTGTACGTGATGCCTGAGTTCAGAGGTACAGTACAGCATCTCAGGAGATCTCACCTCATCACTGTGTATCTGTATTTGCAGTAAATCTCAAGTAATGTACGTGATCTGTGTTTCAGGAAAGGGCGTTGGTAAAGCACTGATGAGCAAGGTGGCTCAGGTGAGTAAAACAGGTACAAACTGTAGAAGTTAAACCTCGAGGCTTTTCCTATTTTCAGTATTTGTTAGCAAAAAACTGCTAATTAGTGTCTCAGAGGTAGCATACAGTGGAAATTTCCATCCTACATCTGAGCACAGCAGTCATTCCTGTCTTCCTCCTTGGTTCCTCTCTCCTGTAGCTGGCTCTGGCTGCCGGCTGCCACCAGCTCAACTTCACCGTCCTGGACTGGAACAAACCATCTATGGACTTCTACCTCAGCCAGGGCTGCTTCGATGTCACCTCCAGCCTGGGCTACCACTGCATGCGCTGTGAGGGGGAGGCGCTAGAGCACCTGGCTCAGCTTTAACCCAAGCCTCGTGACCTTTGCAGCCATGAGATCAGCTGAGACACTGCAGGGATGGACGCCACTCAGCGGCCTCTTTACAATTTGACACTCCTACCACAGCGTTACATTTCAGAGGGACAACTGTTACATTGGCTGTCTGAAGGTCTGTGCACACAGGCTGAACCATTATATATACAAAAATGCCATAAACTTGATTTTCTAATTTAGTTACAGTAAAATTTTGGCTCTCAGTGGATGTTTCAATCCTGAGAGGAGGATTGTTCAAACAAAGTGTGTAACACCACAGAATAAAGCAGCTAATTATATGCATTCCTACTAAGCATTTTTACTTTAGTTCTCAATATCATTCATATTTTAGACAATGTCTTCCACATTAGGCAGCTGTCAGAGGACAAAAACCTCATTATTGCACTTGAGTAAAATTTTCTGGTATCTTTACTTGAGAGCAGCAGCAGCACAACTCAGCTGATCACAGCCTGCACCCAGAAAGTCTGCTGGAGCTCACAATAGAAATTTCATTCATCCATTCTCTTCCACTTATCCTGTCCAGGGTCGCAGGGGGGCTGGAGCCTTTCCCAGCTGACACCGAGCGAGAGGCAGGGTGTGATTTATTTCTAAGGGATTCTCTTCCTCAACGCTGCATCACCACAACTGATCTTAGGGTTCCCCCACCTGCCAAATCCCACTTCAGCCTCTGACTTTACTCATTTTTCTGTGTAGCTGTTGAGGCAAAGTCACCAACACACACTGTAGGCAACAGCAAAAAAGAGCAGCAGTTCTTTTTTTAATGCAATTTGTTTTTCCTCTGATTCTACATAACAGATGTTCAGGCTGAGACAGAATTTGAATTTAAGTTGAAATGTAGTTTCTATTTCCTTGTATTAACTTTATGTTATGATATTAATATGGCAGGTGGAGGTTCAGCCACTGCATAAAAATGGTTGGAGAGCTACTTTACTTTCAACTTTTAATACATATTATTTTTTAAATGCTTCTTTTTATTATTTTTAATGTAGCCTATAACAACAGCAGAAGCAACAGCAAAAAGGTATCATTTTGACTGTTTCCCAGATGAGGAGCACTGTAAAGCTGCTGTAAAGCTGCTGTAAAGCTGCTGTAAAGCTGCTGTGAAGCACAATGTTGGTTATTTTCACTGTTTCCTTCTCAGTTTTTGTTGGATGTGTATGTAATTACAACACTGTTTACAGTAGAGGTGATGTGTTTTCATGATGTGTATTCATTCCCACTGCTCTGCTGCTATTTTACTGTCAGAAAGGACCTCACTGTGTGTTCTGTGTCATAAGAGCTCATATTCAGTTTTTCTGGTCAGATTGGTGTCTTTAATGTCTCCATATTTCTGATGTCTGCGAAATGGTTGAAAAATAAAGTTGGTTGGAAACCTGGTGAATTCAAAAGTTTCAGTAGCACCGTGCATTTTCGACCTCATCCACTGATTTTTAAAAGGGCTTCATGGGATGCATAAATTCCCTCCACTCACAGAGGAGCAGTAAATCCCTCAGCTGAAGTCAAAACATGATAGAGATAAAGTTTAATGAGAGACATGCTATGGAAGTATATTTAGGTCAAAAGTCACACATGAGAAAAAACATAATCCATGCAAATATTTACTATATTCTCTGTCTCCCTGATGTTCACCCATATTTTAAAATGTAATTGTTTACCATCTGGATGCTCTGCACAGACAGCACAAGTCAACAATGACACTGCTGAGGCTGTATGAGGGGAGGTATCACCTGACCTCTGTTGTAAAGTAGATTATCTGGACAGTGAGGAGATTTTAGGAAAAACAGGAAATAATGACCTAGATCACAAATTTAAAGTGTCAAAGTTAATTAAAATACATAAGGGAAAGAGAAGACCAGATAGTCTCCTGAAATCAGTGAATTCCCTGCAGCGTGTGATCATCTGAACAAACAAACAGTGTTTGTTTGTTCAGATTTTTTTCTTTTGTTTTGTGTTATGTGTTTGGACACTAGGGGGCACTTAGTTTATGAGTTGTATTTCTCTTTTGGTGGGCGTCAATGGTGGAAGTATAACAGTTTTTGACCGTGCAACATGTTAATCAGGTATTCCGGCATTTTCACTGTTTAGTTAGGCTGCATATGCTGTTCAGTGATAGAGACGAGAGCTACCTGTTGTCGGTCACCAAATAATAAAAGGAAAGTGAAGACAAAGATGTTTGATTTCGTCAAAGTGTGTGAGTACACAGCTGTGGAGCACGCGTCAGAATCAGCTGAAGTTGACGCCGAGTATCGGCACAGGAAAGCTGATATAAACAGAGATAAGAAATGCAAAGAGAAAAATAATAAAAGACAAAGCTGGAAAGGCTGAAGATGAAGAGCCAGAAAAGAAAAGTTGTGCACCGCATCCAGAAAGTAGATAATTGGAAGCAATGCGGGTTTCAGTATTTTTTCAGAATTTTTAATTTACTGTTTTACAAATTTAAAAAGAAAGAAAAAATAAAGCACTTTTTATTAAGGACTTTTTTTTAAAAAGGGAAAGATTTCTGAAATATTTTGTTTTTTCTTGTTTTTATGAGAGGCGATCTAATGAATTTAAGTTCGTGTATACAACCGAAACTGAAACTTTATGTCTTTATTTTTTAAGAAACTTCATGTGAAATAACACAAAAATAACTTTTTATTTTTGAAGAGTTACCCGCGATATTATATTCTCATCGAAAACAGCTGACTATTATGATGACTCTCATGATTAGATTTATTTATTTCCTTGTTAATATGAACCACCCATCTGTGAGGCGGATGAGATAAATAGCGGAAGCACACCAGCTCCTCGCATAAGCTTCAGAGAACCTGAAAGGATCGCAGCTTTGATCAAATACAAAATAATGTGTGAAGTCGCTGTTACCTCGCCTGAAGGTTATCAGATGAAGATGATGATGACACAGGAACTACTGAAAATTACCGTGGGGTGCTTCATTGAGGAATTGTTGAAACTATTTGTTGTATTCTGTGCCTTCTCAGGTAAATAACATATACATGTACGGTTGTTCTAGACCTGTATAATATTAATACAGCTGTTCAACGGCTAACTCGCTGTATATTATATATATATTAAGTTACAAGATATATTAAGTTACAACTTAATATATGCAGCTCGCAGCTCACTTTAATGCAGGGAGGAAAAATGATTTATTTGTAGCTATTTTTTAGCCTAAAGGCTGCAAAGTAAAGTCCGTTCTTCCCTGTGTTGCGTGTTTTCAGAATACTCAAAAGAGAATATTCGGCTGATCATTGGAGACAAGCCACTGAATAACTCTGCGCCACTGTCCGATTACAAAATCACCCCCGGGACAGCAGTGCAGATGGTGAGGAAGGTTAACGGAGGATGAGGGACACCGTCATGAATTCATCTGACTGCATCCGACGAAGTCAAAGGCGGATTGAATAATTGACACAGGGAGAGAAAATAATTATTTTCATTATTGTTCACATTTAATTGAAGCAATCTTCGGCTTTTATTCTCCTCTGTGCTTTCTTTACATTTTACAGCGCCTATCATGCTTTTGTATTTGTATTTAGAGCTCAGCGCTAATTCATTGTCGCATGGTGTAAAGAATGATTAATTAGGGTGCTTGTTTTTCTTACAAGTGGTTTGGTACAACAAGCTGTGTGCCTGAGATATTATTACCGTTATTATTATCACTGATGTCATACAAACCTACTGTCTGATCCAGCGTTCACTTGAGCATAACCTCTTAATTTGGAACTTTAGCTATGGTTACAGAGAGCATCCACCATTGATACTTTATATGACTGATAAGGAAAATTGTTGGCCTTTTTTAAAGTAAGTGTGTGTGTGTGTGTGTGTGTGTGTGTGTGTGTGTGTGTGTGTGTGTGTGTGTGTGTGTGTGTGTGTGTGTGTGTAGCCTAATATTCATTCTTTTATATCAATAGAAGATAGCAAAAAATGTACAAATGTAACAGTACACAGAGAAACATCCACAAGGTAAATAGTGAGAAATATCTATTTTCACTTTACTACTTTGCACAAAATTGTCCTTTTATGTACGTGAACAAAAACAAATCAAATATTGTTCTGATCACAGTCCACTGAATGTTCCCATGTTTGTCAGCGACAACATTTAAGACTATGCTTAATAAATTATTTCTCTACTGAGCTGCCAAGTGTGTTCCATCTTTAAACTTTAAAATGTTGAATGTTCTGGTTCACTGATGAGCTTGGATTCCTTTTTAAAACTAATAATTTTTTCTCTGTGACACTGCTCGTTCTCTAAGCAATAACGAGGCAGGAAGGAAAAAAAAGTCCACAGACTCATGTTACATGTGATGATACTGACTTGTTCAGCTCCAGGGATAAAAATTTTATTTAAAATAAAAAAAAAAAAAACTTTATTTAAATTAACCGCATGTTTGATTAAACAAACACTCAAACATTATTAAACATGAAATTGAGCAATATGTAAATCAGGCACATGGAACTCCACTGAGTATTAAAAGTTGCAACAGACTTTACATGTGGATAAATTGAATAATAATGACATATCCTGGCTATAATGTTCACCAGTTTTTGCACATTTTTATCTTATAAGTCACATGATTTCTTCTACGTTCTCATGAAAAAATGATAGTGAAAGCATTGAACGTGGGACTCCCCTGGCACTCCAAACACCTTGGTCATGTTGATTTGACAGCCTTTAGTGCCCTTAAACAAAACAACAGGACTTTCCCACATTATTGTTGTGCGACTGTAACAGAACTCTAAAGAGATGATATTTCTAAACATGCACAAACAACAACAGAAACACTAAGGATGAGCCCCACACCCTTTAAGATGAAACTCATTTCCACTGCTTGTATCCACAGTCTTATTCTTTCAGTCACTACCCACCTGTGACCATAGAGGAGGGCAGGAATGTAGATCAACCTGTAAATCAACAGCTTCACTTTTACACTTAGCTCTCTTTTGACCACAGCAGACCGGTATACCATTTGCACCAAACTGTCAATCTCCCACTGCACTCCCCATGTCCATAAAAGTTAGATATACAGTTGATCCCTGCTGAATTTATTTTGCTCACCTCCAAAGAAATGAACTGTCTCTAATTTTATGGTTGTTTCATTTTAATGGAGAGAGACACAATATCACCCCCAAAAAATCCAGAAAAAACACATTCATAAAAGTTCTGAGTTATCAAGTGATGAATGACAAAGTGAGCAAACTTGCAAATTCAGCAGGGATCAAATAAATATTGCCCACACTGCAGGAATGTTAGAAAGAGCTTATTCATAAACAAAACTGCTGTAATGTGTGTGTGAGTGGGTGAATGAGGCTGATGGTAGGACACACTTTGAGTCCTCACCTTTAGTAGAAAGGAGCTATACTTAAGTGCCAGTCCATTTAATAGCACCCTGAATTAAGAGGAAACAATAGGTCACATAAGCAATCTCAAAACTTTGAAATCCAAAACCAGCTCAGTACAGCACAGTGTGACGTCCACCACTCTGCTCAGACATCAGACTAAATGTAAAGGCACACAGAGAAACTCCAGAAAGAAAATACTGAGAAAATGCATTCATTTTAATAATGTACATAAATAAAAACAAATACTATTCTTCCGGCCACACACCAAACAGCTGTGTTGCAAAGTTTTGTGTTTTCATGTCAATGACAGCATTCAAAATCATGATTAATGAAATGTGTTCCTACACTTTGCTGCCAAGCATTGTGAGCATTTTCTGAGGTTTTTTTGAACTTTTTGGATTACACACAATGTTGGATTCCAGATCAGTTTATTCAACTTAGTGAGCAGCAATCAGGGAAAGAAGAGGTTAAAAAAACTGATCTGTATTGTTTAAACTTTGATAAAAGGAGAAGACTCTCTCACAGGAGTCACACTGTCATGCATATCATTATGTACAACTACACATAAAGGCTCATTATACAATGTAAAGATTCAATTTGGGAATTTCATGCAAATAAATTATTGTTTGAAAATCATTTAAACTGACAGGAAGAAGGAAAATTCCACAGGCTTATAGTAACTGTACTCAAAATCCTGAAAATGATTTGATTTCTTTAACTGAGTGCATGTTTTACACTTTAACTTACACATTAACTTTTGATTGCAGTGTAAAACACGCAGCTGGTTTCTTCTGCCACACAGGTATAGATTTCTGTCTGGGGGCCACACCACTGGGGCATGGTGCATAAGGGCCACTTGTTTTCAAACAGTCAGTAAAGATCTTCAGGCACACAAAACAAAACTTCACCTTACACTGAGGACAAACAAGAGATTTACAATTCCTCTTGGTGTGCTCCACCAGTAAGCCACAGGTGGGACAGGCGCGGACGGAGGGGCACCCGTGGATACCCTTCATAGACTCAAAAGTGATCTCTGGGCAGGTTTCTAGAGCTTTTAGTGACTGGTTGCAGCAGCCATCATTGTCACAGCGGTCTTTGCGAGGTCGTGCACCCTTCCACTCCCTCAAACACTGCCAGCAGAATTCGTAGGGCCGTCCTTTCTGTGCTGTGCACACTTTGCAGAGGACATTCAAATCTGATCCATTCTCTCTCTCCACAGAGGATCTGCATCCAGGACACTACATGGACACAGAAGAGAGACACCATTCAATGCACAGTTAAATGTTTAAATACAGTATATGGTAACATATTAATGAGACACTTACTAATTTGATCTTGAGTGTTTGTCTGGCAGCATTGAAGGCGATGGTTCTTTTAAAGTACTTCATTTCTTGAGGGGTCAGAAGAGCCATTTTCCAAACCTCTCCAAAAGGCCACTCGACATCACAACCAAACTGGCCACAAACAAACCTGCTCTCACCCTTCATTGAAATATTGAGAGGTGAGAGAAATATTAGACTCAGTTTTTGGAGGCAATCTACAAAACAACCTGATGAATTGTGGCTTTGCCTGTTTTTTTAAGTTAAACTACATTATTAAAACTGTAAACACTGCATTATGGGTAAGACTGACTGTGACAGCTAATGAAACCAATCATATCCTAAACTAAACATTCCATCAAACATCTCAGAACTGCTTTGCAAAATTATTTGATGCAACACTAAAACTATTTTTGCTGTTTATTTCTGTCTGAAAGCCATTTATGAAAAAAGTCATTTACACTGAAAACATCCAAATGGTCACAGCAGGAGCACAGGTGTCATTAAAAACTGCACTGAGGTCTCACAGAAGGCAGAGGCTGATTTATTTATTTTATGTTACAGTGCCTCTCTCTCTTTGTTGATCTCAGTCAGTGTCGCTCACCCAGCAGCCTGTTTCACTCTCATCTTTAATATGTCGCTTTCAAATAGGATAATATTTAACTACATTGTGGATCTCTGTGTTTAAGTGAATAGATATCCTGTTATGTTGGTCTTCACAATCCACAGCAAACATGATGATAGATCAGGAATTATTTTCTTAATTTATTCATACCTGTGTTCCTGCTTGTAATAAATGGAAGTGGATTAAAACATTAACTTCTGTAATTACAAGGCTCAGCTTTTATTTATTCATTCATTTATTTATTTAAATGAAGCCAACGAGGCCTACCTGCTCCAACAACCTGAGACACCAGTTGGTGAGAGAGGTCGGAGTCACAGCATGACCGCAGGACATCAGAGCTCTTGAAGACTTGAAGCCTTCACACAAAACTAGAACACACACACACACACACACACACACACACACACACACACACACCAGTGTTAAACAAGAATAAATGCTAATGTGTTTTCTTTTTTGTTTCTTATGTTGGTTGATGTGACCACAAATAATTACAATGACTTTCAACAATGACTTTTTTGTTGTTCTTATTATTATTATCATTACTATTATTATAATTACAAACCAAATTAGTGTTTAATATGTTTGTGCCCAACTGATACTCACAATCCAGATCATCGTCTCCATCCACAAATCTAAGTGTTGGGTCTTGAGGGTTGTAACATTTCTCCTGTTTTGTGCTCACATTTGAAGCCATCGCGCTGCAGAACAACAACAAACAAATCAGAAAGATCAGTTTCGGTTTCAGTGTTGCGGAGAATGCAGAAACCAACACTTCTAAACGGTTCGAGTCTCTTCGTCACTTTCAGCGTTCAGTCGTGTTTCGGTATCACTGTAATGTCAGACTGTGGGAGTGAGCAGGTGGAGCTCTGCGGTGCCGTAACAATTAGTCCGATTAAACAATTTGTTACTAATGAAATTAGATCAATGAACACCAAATGTAACACCTACATCAGAGAGTGAAGCACGCTGAGTGTTACCTGTGCAGTAGACCCGGGAATGAGGTCATCGTTGGTGTTTAGCGCTGGATGTAGCCGCAAGACGTCTGCAGCGGTGGTGAGCCTAGCAACTGCTGACTCTGGATGACGTGAACACAAGCGCGCTCTCTCTCTCTCCCTCCCCTTTCGTTTGATGTCTAAATCAAGAAACATTATTTTTAAAGTTTAAAGTTCACCCCATCTCATCACCTGTGTTTATAATCAGACGGTCTTTGCTGCGCTTTGATTGGCTGATCGGCTGTAGACAAATTTCTCCTTTAAAATAAAGGAGTCACCCATAACTACTGTTATCAAAGATAGACATGATATTACAAATTAAATTTACTTTTAACACGATATTCTAGAAACAGTTCAATAATTCTTTTTTATATGTTTAGTAAAGGTATGTTACAGACTCTTTCCTTCTTTCTTCATCATTCATGTATTTTTGTCAAAAAAAAAAAAAAAAAGACAAAACACGCCACTTTTGATTTTCTATATTATCCATCCAATGATATCATTAAGTAAATTATTTGAATCAGAAAAAGTGAAAGCTTGATATGGCGACAGCCCTAAATCTCAAATATGAAAGTCTTTAGTAATCAGTAACACATGAAAAGGTGAACAGAGTTTACGTGGATGAATAATAATGACATACTGGCCACGTCTGATTGGCCGACATCAACTATCCAACTGACAGTGTGAACATAAACCATGTGATTTCTTTTAAGCCTCGTCTGAGAAAATGATAGTGGAAAACAATCTAAATATGGAACTCCCCAAACCTTCCTGAAGCACTTGTTTGGTTTGTTGATAAAGCCTGTCACTTTGGAACAGCCCATCAATAATCACTGAGATTATTGAACCTTCACCTCATCTGACCTTCACAGATCCTGAAGCAGCACCTCAGCCTCACACGCCATCCAGGCATGCTGTTAGAAGCCTAGATTCACATGTCCTAACAGAGCTTTTTCATCTTCAAAATTATATTTAAAATATATCAAATGTTTAACTGTAATTGTTAAAATGTTTTCTTTTCTTTAGTTTCAAACACACATTCAAGTACACATCTCAGTCTGAGCAAACAGACTGTGTTGACAAATGTGACCACAATGACAAACACGTTTCCTGTGTGCTTTTATTTTAGTGAGTTGCACAACTTGTGAGTGCACTCTTTTGTTTAGTTGGTTTTTGTTTGGTTTCTAAAGCCTAGTTATTGTTTTATTTCAGTTGAATTAAATGTTTTTCACTCTTAGTTTTAGTGAAGCTGTGGCCAAAGTTGTGTGAGTGCAACTTAACAACAAACTTTAATGGTGTTCAGGGAACGTGCTATAATTAGTTATGACATATGTGTATATTTAGTAAGAGTCCTCTCGCTCCTGTGTTGTGTTTGTAGGATATCTTACAGCTGAAGTCCAGCTGATTGTTGGAGGAAAGCTGCTGGACGATGACTCTCCATCGCTGTCTGAATATGGACTCAAACCCTCGTCTGTTGTGCAGATGGTGGTGATGGTCCACGGAGGCTGACGGAGACCATCATCATGCAGCTGACTGCACCCAGAAACTCACAGCAGGACTGAAACATGAAACACCTGAAGGACAAAAAAATCATTCCCTTCCTAACTGTGGTTGAACTGTGTCATCTCTGGGCTCTGGTTCTTCTTCACACTTCCTCTACATCAGGGCTCTTCAACTCCAGGCCTCGAGGTCCGGTGTCCCTGATCCAAAACACCTGAATCAAATGGCTGAATTACCTCCTCAGTATGCAGTCAAGTTCTCCAGAGTCCTGTTAATGACTTCTATATTTGACTCAGGTGTGTTGAAGCAGAGACACATCTAAACCCTGCAGGACACCGGACCTCAAGGCCTGGAGTTGAAGAGACCTGCTTTACATTTTAAGACTCACCTCACGTGTACCTATGAAGAGTTCCTGCTTAGATTTCAGCAATGATTACTTAAAATGCAGATTCCTGTGACTGCTGCAGGTTCCTCACTAACAGAGACCAGTTTCACATTAACTGATTGTTTTTAAATTGTTATCTGGTGGATAAATGCTGGTTATTGATATTATAAGAGAGGTTGCACTTTAAGTCATCTCTCTCCCTTTTTATTGTCAGAAACAGAAAAAAAAAAGTTCCTCAAAAGAATATCCATCAGAAAGAGAAACACAGTAATTAAAAACAAGGTTAAATTGCTTTTCTAATGTAGATCTTTGGGAAGAGCTTGTAGCCTAAAATGTTTTAAATCAGAACAGTAAAAGAAGCTGTGAAATAATGAATAGAACCTCCACTGCCCGGTAAAGCAGTGTGGGTAGAACAAACCTCTTCATGTGCAGCTCCGATGCACAATGAAGCTTAAAGGGAAATCTTACCTTACAAAAGTTATGAAAACAAATGCACAGAGTTAAAATTTGACCACAGTTGTCAAAGGAATGGGGAAAAGATGAAGCAGCTCCTCAGGAAAGAACATTTTCCAGCTTTTTTTGCTCTAGGGTTGTTTTGCAGTCCGTAACAGTAAAACTGAGTTTGGGATGACGTCTACAACCGAACACTGACCCAAAGTCGATATCAAACTTCACTATGAACTACTCAAAGACATAAAGTGACAGAACTGAAATCTGTGGGAGGATCTTAAACTTCCTGGGCTTTCTTTAACTGGTCAAACTGTGTAACTGATCCATGCCTCACATCACACTAAAGCCATTCATTACCTGCACAAATATAAAGAACAAATATGAGCAACCTAGTGTGATTTGGAGATCACATTTTTATGGCTTTCATAGTGAAACAACATAATCTCAAAATTCAAGGTCATATTTCTGGCCACTGGGCAGTTATTTCGGTTCTGTTCTCTTCAACAGACTCCTTAATCTTGTATGAGTTTTCCCTTCACACATTTTTCTGTCTGTAGTTTAGTTTCCATGTTTGCTGGCATGGGTGTCACATCCCTTCTCCCGGCTCTGCTCATGTTGCATTAGGCGGTCAGCCTGCCACACTCTTTCTCCACACCTACAGCAGCTCCATCTCCCTCAACCTCCCTTCACTGGGCTGTCAGCAGATTTCCACTCCCTTTCTTTTCCCTCTCCTTCATCCGTCCTTTCATTTTTCCAGGATTATCATCACTCGGTTTGTATGGATCTCACTTGTTATTCTTGGCAGCAAATACTGAAACTGCCCTTGGTACACACCAGGGAATGCCCCAAGATTTCTAAAATCTATGTCTTTACTTTCAGTTTGTCTCCAACAGTTTGATTTTAGACTACAGATTAAGAGTTGAGATTATTATCTATATTCATGTTTTATCAGTGTTACTGCTGCTGAAAGTCCAGGTTACTTCCCCTATTTTATGATTTATGGGTTTAATTACAATACTTTTGGAACATTGCAGCATGTAGTCAAAGTTGAGGAAAGTACCTGACCTACTGACTCGTGGTTGACCTGGATTTATAATCTTATTTGGGGAGTTTTGGGGAATTCTTGTGTTACTTTTGCCATTGCACTGTTCTGTGTTTACATCCAAATGGATATTAAAATATTTAATGTTAATATGTTTTTTACAACAGGATTGAATTCAATCATGGCCATTATTTGGCACAACAAACAGGATGTGGAGCAGCAAAAAAAAAATATCAAAACAAACCTTGTTGTGGTGACATACCAAACTCCAGTGTGGCCATATTAGGTACTTTCCTGTTTTATGTCAGTGACAATGTTGGAAGTCATGTGTAGATAAGAATTTTTACACTTAATTGTTGGGAATATCATGAGCCTTCTTTACATGTTTCAGCTTTATTTGAACATTTTCAAATAAAAATATTCAAATAAAATTAAGTAGTCAATAAAACAACATGAATGATGCAACAGAAGTTACACATAGATAGTCAAATAATAATGGCACACACTAGCCAGGTATTGCTTCCTGCTTCTCTCCATGCGCTTCTCTGACTGCTTGCCAAAACCTACTGATCCCACAGTGTGAAAACAGTATTATGTAATGAGACATCATCTAAAATAATAGTGAAACTGCATTAAACACCCCCTGGCACGCCAAACACTTTTGTCATGTTTACTTGACAACCTTGAAATGACCGGACTTTTCCTACATTTATTGTTGCATGATTCTGATATTTCTAATATTTCTAATGCTTTTATATATGTGTGTGTGTGTGTGTGTGTGTGTGTGTGTGTGTGTGTGTGTGTGTGTGTGTGTGTGTGTGTGTGTGTGTGTGTGTGTGTGTGTGTGTGTGTGTGTGTGTGTCTCTGTGTGACAACTCAAGTAGCCATAAGAAACCTATTTGTGGTGCTTCGAGTTTGTTGGTGACTTTTGAGCTTTTGGTGTTAATGAAGCTTGAACCACTGTGACTCACAACCCTTTATAAACCTGAATGAAATGTACCTGCAGGGGGTTCATCATAGTCAGCACAGGTTGATACATGGGTTCAAATTCAAATAAAAGCCTATTAACGCATAAAAAAATTAAACACAAATCTTTCTTTCTTTCATTCTTGGCCTATACCTACTACCCAGGCTTTATTTCCAGATAAACTATTTTTGTCTGGACAAAACAAACGAAAAAAACAAAGACAAATGCTTTCACTTTGTATTTTAAAACCGTAATAGTTGATGATGAGCATATAATGACTAACCTGTCTCTGAGCTGGAGTTTTAGGCGTTTTAGTTTTTATGACCTTTAGATGGACAACCTGTAAGCATCATAGCTTCATTTTGTACACAAAGTAAAGGCGATGTGTAATTATCTATTCTCTGTTGTCTCACCTGAAGGTCGGTTGGAGTCAATTAACATGAACTCCAAACATCAGCCAGTGCAAGAAGTGACAGTGGCTCAGGTTTTACAAAAAAAGGGATAAATATGTAACAATAAAGAAGCAGCAGACAATGACAGGTTATCATAAATTTACTAAATGCTGAGAACGTGTACACACCATTTCAAATGTGTCTTCATTATGATTCAGCTGTAATCCAGCTGTAAAGATCACATTAGGTAGCAAATTTCTCACCAACACAACACAAAACGGTTTATTTATGATGATATCAGGACAGAGAATGATAATATCAGCATGGCGTGTTATCACAGCTCAGCCTCGTGGTGTTCCCATTATTTCTTCTTCCAAACAGGTATAGAGGTCTGTCTGGGGGCCACACCACTGGAGCAACATTCTCCAGCATACATGCTCGTCAGGCACACAAAACAAAACTCCACCTTACATCGAGGACAAACGACACATTTACACATCTTCGTGGTGTGTTCCAACAGTAAGCCACAGGTGGGACAGGCACGGACGGAGGGGCACACATCGAATTCGTCCACAGTGATCTCTGGGCAGGTTTCTAGAGTTTTTACTGAGTGGTTGCAGCAGCCATCATTGTCACAGCGGTCTTTGCGAGGTCGTGCACCCTTCCACTCCCTCAAACACTGCCAGCAGAATTCATAGGGCCGTCCTTTCTGTGCTGTGCACACTTTGCAGAGGACATTCAAATCTGATCCATTCTCTCCCTCCACAAAGGATCTGCACCCAGGACACTACATGGACACAGAAGAGAGACACCCTTCAATGCACAGTTTTATAAGAAATAATGAATTTCTATTTAGATTAATTTGCTGATATACTTACTGATTTGATAGTAAGCGTCTGCCTGGCAGCATTGAAAGCCAAAGTGTTTTCAAAATTGTTCACTTCTTGATGGGTCAGAAGAGCCATTTTACGAACCTCTTTAAAAGGCCACTCAGCATCACAAACACCACAAGTAAACCTGCTTTCACCCTTCATTAAAATAAGAAAAGAGAAATTATTCATTTGACTCACGGGTTGGAAACAAATACCTCGTGTTATTTATTGATGACTTTTATTTTATTAAAATTTGTTTTATTTTATTTTAATGAAGTCAGCCCATCATGACCTACCTGCTCCAACAACCTGAGACACCAGTTGGTGAGAGAGGTTGGAGTCACAGCATGACCGCAGGACATCAGAGCTCTTGGAGATTTGAAGCCTTCATACAAAACTGGCAATAAAAACACACACGCAAAAAAACACATGTAAAACAAGAATAAATGCTAATATGTTTTCTGATGTTAGCTGATGTGAACACGCTGATTTTTGAGTTTTGTTATTATTATTTTTTATTTTATTGTTATTAAAAAGTATTATAGTATTTATCTACATTAGTGCATTTTATATGTAATTTTGAAAAGTGGACAACTGATACTCACAATCAAGATCATCGTCTCTGTCCACAAATTTAAATCTTTTGTCTTGTGGTTTGTAACATTTCTCCTGTTTGGTGGTCGTATTTGAAGCCTTCACACTGCAAAACAAGAGAGAGATCTGTAACATCACCTCCATATTAAGTCAGGTTGCACATCATGACTCTGCCAGTTCCTCATAGCCTAATGTGTCACTGACAATTATATCACAAACTTTAATGCTCACACACATTTAAAACTTATAAATCAAATATTGTATATACACACACACACACACACACACCTACACACACACACACACACACAGACACACACACACACACACACACACACAGAGTTTTGCTGTCCTCCTTTAACTGTATAGAAACATATAGATTGGGGTGGAGCAGCTCACCTACTAGTCAGAAGGTTGGTGGTTGGATTCCTGGCTGGTCCAGTCTGGACACTAAAGCATCCTTGGGCAGGATACTGAACTCCAAGCTGCTCTCTGATGTGTTAATCAGAGTGTGAATGTTAGACAGAAAAGCACTCGCACATAGAAAAAACTGCTTGTGTGAATGAAATATGTTGTATAAAGTGCTTTGAGTGCTCTAGTAGAAACACACTATATAAGAACCAGTTCATTTACCAGATACTTCCTAATGCTGAGTATGCAAACAGAAAAAAAACATGTTTCAATAATGATCAAAATCATGCTGAGGCGAGACAAAAATTTGGTTGTACAGATGCATTTTTATGTCTTGAGATAGCTCTGCGGATCTGGAGACCCATTTCAGCACCAACTCCAATCATATGAATATGTTGTAAGCACTGAAACTGCACTTTGCTTTCAGTATTCCCATATTTGGACCGTGTACACACTTCCAGTTTATCAAAACTTACCTGAAATCCAAGAGGGCAGCATTTTAAAGTTATAGCATTGTCTTCATTTTCTCCCTCTCTGTGCTCAGAGGTGGTGAAACAGGTCGTTTACCAGATAGAAGAGCAGCACTGGTTATTTCTAAATCTAGCTAGCTAGTGTGTGTTTGCGTGTGTGTGTGTGCATGTGCATGTGTCAGAGAGAGAGAGAGATCTGTAACATCACCTCCATATTAAGTGAGGTTGCACATCATGACTCTGCCAGTTCCCCATAGCTTAATGTGTCACTGACAATTATATCACAAACTTTGATGCTCACATTCATTAAAACTTATAAATCAAACATTGTATACACACAGTTTTGAGGTCCACTTTTAACTGTATAGAAACATATAGATTGGGGTGGAGCAGCTCACCTACTAGTCAGAAGGTTGGTGGTTGGATTCCTGGCTGGTCCAGTCTGGACACTAAAGCATCCTTGGGCAGGATACTGAACTCCAAGCTGCTCTCTGCTGTGTTAATCAGAGTGTGAATGTTAGACAGAAAAGCACTCGCACATAGAAAAAACTGCTTGTGTGAATGAAATATGTTGTATAAAGTGCTTTAAGTGCTCTAGTAGAAATGTATTATATAAGAACCAGTTCATTTACCAGATACTTCCTAATGCTGAGTATGCAAACAGAAAAAACATGTTTCAAAAATCAACCTTTGACTGAGGCATGAACATGTGCTGGAATAGAGAAAAAAAAATCACACTGCAAAATAACAACAAACAAATCAGAAAGATCACTTTCGGTTTCATTTCCATCCATCCATCCATTCTCTTCCGCTTATCCGGAGCCGGGTCGCGGGGGCAGGAGCCTAAGCAGAGAAGCCCAGGCTTCCCTCTCCCCAGCCACCTTCTCCAGCTCATCTGGAGGGACCCCAAGGCGTTCCCAGGCCAGCTGAGAGATTTAATCTCCCCAGCGTGTCCTGGGTCTACCACGGGGCCTCCTCCCGGTGGGACACGCCCGGAACACCTCACCCAAGAGGCAGCCAGGAGGCATCCTAATCAGATGCCTGAGCCACCTCAACTGGCTCCTTTCAATGTGGAGGCGCAGCGGCTCTACTCTGAGCCCCTCCCAGATGGCTGCACTCCTCACCTTATCTCTAAGGGAGAGGCCAGCCACCCTTCGAAGGAAGCTCATTTTTGCCGCTTGTATTCGCGATCTTATTCTTTCAGTCACTACCCAAAGCTCGTGACCATAGGTGAGGGTAGGAACGTAGATCGACCGGTAAATCGAGAGCTTCGCTTTTACACTAAGCTCCCTCTTCACCACGACAGACCGGTGCAGCGTCCGCATCACTGCAGAAGCAGCCCCGATCCGTCTGTCGATCTCCCGCTCCCTTCTCCCATCACTCGTGAACAAGACCCCGAGATACTTGAACTCCTCCACTTGGGGCAAGAACTCGTTCCTGAGCTGGAGATGGCACTTCACCCTTTTCCAGCTGAGGACAACGGCCTCAGACTTAGAGGTGCTGATTCTCATGCCGGCCGCTTCACACTCGGCTGCAAACCATTCCACTGTGAGCTGGAGGCCACCCCCTGATGAAGCCAGCAGGACCACATCATCTGCAAAGAGCAGAGATGAGACTCTGAGGCCACCAAGGAAGAAGCCTTCCGCCACCTGGCTACACCTAGAAATTCTGTCCATAAAAATTATGAACAGAATCGGTGACAAAGGGCAGCCCTGACAGAGTCCAACACCCACAGGAAACAAATCCGACTTATTACCGGCTATACGGACCAAGCTCTCACTGTGGTTGTACAGAGATTGAATGGCCCACAACAACAGGCCAGACACCCCATACTCCCGCAGGACCTCCCAAAGGATACCCCGGGGGGTTTCATTTCAAAGAGCAAAAATACTCAGTCAAATCCTCTGTGTGTGTGTGTGTGTGTGTGTGTGCACGCGCGGGTGCGTGCATGTGTGTGTGTCAGAGAGAGAGAGATCTGTAACATCACCTCCATATTAAGTGAGGTTGCACTTCATGACTCTGCCAGTTCCCCATAGCTTATTGTGTCACTGACAATTATATCACACACTCTGATGTTTATATACATTAAAACTTATAAATCAAACATCGTACACACACACACACACACACACACAGTTTTGAGGTCCTCCTTTAACTGTATAGAAACATATAGATTGGGGTGGAGCAGCTCACCTACTAGTCAGAAGGTTGGTGGTTGGATTCCTGGCTGGTCCAGTCTGGACACTAAAGCATCCTTGGGCAGGATACTGAACTCCAAGCTGCTCTCTGCTGTGTTAATCAGAGTGTGAATGTTAGATTCCCATATTTGGACCGTGTACACACTTCCAGTTTATCAAAACTTACCTGAAATCCAAGAGGGCAGCATTTTAAAGTTATAGCATTGTCTTCATTTTCTCCCTCTCTGTGCTCAGAGGTGGTGAAACAGGTCGTTTACCAGATAGAAGAGCAGCACTGGTTATTTCTAAATCTAGCTAGCTAGTGTGTGTTTGCGTGTGTATGTGTGCATGTGCATGTGTCAGAGAGAGAGAGATCTGTAACATCACCTCCATATTAAGTGAGGTTGCACATCATGACTCTGCCAGTTCCCCATAGCTTAATGTGTCACTGACAATTATATCACAAACTTTGATGCTCACATACATTAAAACTTATAAATCAAACATTGTATACACACAGTTTTGAGGTCCACTTTTAACTGTATAGAAACATATAGATTGGGGTGGAGCAGCTCACCTACTAGTCAGAAGGTTGGTGGTTGGATTCCTGGCTGGTCCAGTCTGGACACTAAAGCATCCTTGGGCAGGATACTGAACTCCAAGCTGCTCTCTGCTGTGTTAATCAGAGTGTGAATGTTAGACAGAAAAGCACTCGCACATAGAAAAAACTGCTTGTGTGAATGAAATATGTTGTATAAAGTGCTTTAAGTGCTCTAGTAGAAACGTATTATATAAGAACCAGTTCATTTACCAGATACTTCTTAATGCTGAGTATGCAAACAGAAAAAAAACATGTTTCAAAAATCAACCTTTGACTGAGGCATGAACATGTGCTAGAATAGAGAAAAAAAAATCACACTGCAAAATAACAACAAACAAATCAGAAAGATCACTTTCGGTTTCATTTCCATCCATCCATCCATTCTCTTCCGCTTATCCGGAGCCGGGTCGCGGGGGCAGGAGCCTAAGCAGAGAAGCCCAGGCTTCCCTCTCCCCAGCCACCTTCTCCAGCTCATCTGGAGGGACCCCAAGGCGTTCCCAGGCCAGCTGAGAGATTTAATCTCCCCAGCGTGTCCTGGGTCTACCACGGGGCCTCCTCCCGGTGGGACACGCCCGGAACACCTCACCCAAGAGGCAGCCAGGAGGCATCCTAATCAGATGCCTGAGCCACCTCAACTGGCTCCTTTCAATGTGGAGGCGCAGCGGCTCTACTCTGAGCCCCTCCCGGATGGCTGCACTCCTCACCTTATCTCTAAGGGAGAGGCCAGCCACCCTTCGAAGGAAGCTCATTTTTGCCGCTTGTATTCGCGATCTTATTCTTTCAGTCACTACCCAAAGCTCGTGACCATAGGTGAGGGTAGGAACGTAGATCGACCGGTAAATCGAGAGCTTCGCTTTTACACTAAGCTCCCTCTTCACCACGACAGACCGGTGCAGCGTCCGCATCACTGCAGAAGCAGCCCCGATCCGTCTGTCGATCTCCCGCTCCCTTCTCCCATCACTCGTGAACAAGACCCCGAGATACTTGAACTCCTCCACTTGGGGCAAGAACTCGTTCCTGAGCTGGAGATGGCACTTCACCCTTTTCCAGCTGAGGACAACGGCCTCAGACTTAGAGGTGCTGATTCTCATGCCGGCCGCTTCACACTCGGCTGCAAACCATTCCACTGTGAGCTGGAGGCCACCCCCTGATGAAGCCAGCAGGACCACATCATCTGCAAAGAGCAGAGATGAGACTCTGAGGCCACCAAGGAAGAAGCCTTCCGCCACCTGGCTACACCTAGAAATTCTGTCCATAAAAATTATGAACAGAATCGGTGACAAAGGGCAGCCCTGACAGAGTCCAACACCCACAGGAAACAAATCCGACTTATTACCGGCTATACGGACCAAGCTCTCACTGTGGTTGTACAGAGATTGAATGGCCTCTGGAGCTTGAAAAAGGCGACTGGACTTCTTTTTTGTTTCTTGAAGACGTTTCACCTCTCATCCGAAAGGCTTCTTCAGTTCTCAACCAAATGGTGGAGAGACCCAGGTATTTAAACCTGGGTCTCCCATTGTAGCCAACCTTTACATGGAGGAAGTGGAAAGTAAAGCTCTTGGTTCTTTCAAAGGGACGGCACCTAGCCACTGGTACAGATATGTAGATGACACCTGGGTCAAAATCAAAACCCGAGAAGTAGAAGCCTTCACTCGTCACATTAACTCAGTGGATAAATACATACGTTTTACCAGGGAGGACACCAGAGATAACAAGTTACCATTCCTGGACTGTGCGGTGCTTATCGAGGAAGATGGAAGCCTCAACATTGAAGTTTACCGGAAGCCCACACACACAGACCAGTATCTCCTCTTTGACTCCCACCACCCTCTGGAACACAAACTTGGGGTGATCAGGACCCTACAACACCGTGCGGAAAGTGTTCCCTCTAAGGCAGAAGGGAAGCATAAGGAACACACACACATTAAGAAAGCCCTCAAAACATGCGGTTACCCCAATTGGGCCTTCATCAAATCAGCTAAGATGCACAGGAATGAAGGCCAAACACAAACTACAGAGAATGGGAAGGACAAGAGGAACAACATTGTCATCCCATATGTGTCAGGCTTGTCAGAGAAACTCAGAAGAATTTTCTCCAAGCATGACATCTCAGTATACTTCAAACCAAGTCACACCCTAAGACAAAAACTGGTTCATCCCAAGGACAAACCCGCCAAACACAAGATCAGCGATGTAGTGTATGCTGTTCAGTGCAGTGAAGAGTGCTCGGACCTCTACATTGGTGAAACCAAACAGCCTCTTCACAAACGAATGGCACAACATAGAAGAGCCACTTCGACAGGACAAGATTCAGCAGTACATCTGCATCTGAAGGAAAAAGGGCACTCTTTTGAGGATGCCAATGTCCACATTTTGGACAGGGAAAACAGATGGTTTGAAAGAGGAGTGAAAGAAGCCATCTATGTCCACTGTGAACAACCATCATTGAACAGAGGAGGTGGATTACGTCACCAACTTTCCCCCGCTTACAGTGCTGTCCTGAGCTCCCTTCCCAGACGTCTCAACCCCCATTCACACCTTTGTTCCAGTGACCTCAATAGGCCACAGGAAACAATGGAGCGGAGTCCTAAATTGGTTTCAACTGAAACCACTGATTAAATATGACCCACGCCCCCTTCACACCTGGGCACATGTGTTCAAGCACATGATCAATAGAGGGTCATAACCACCTCCAGGGGACTACGCCCACAGGGGTTTAAATACCTGGGTCTCTCCACCATTTGGTTGAGAACTGAAGAAGCCTTTCGGATGAGAGGTGAAACGTCTTCAAGAAACAAAAAGAAGTCCAGTCGCCTTTTTCAAGCTCCAGAGACTAGAGTGAAAAGGCGCCAACTGACGATTCATCACGGTCAAAATGGCATCCACCAGCAAGTCGGCACGCAGCCTTAGGACCAGTCGCTCATCTGGATCAGCGGTAAGTGCCGCCCATGCTCGAGCTAAAGCGGAGGCTGCTAAGGTCAGAGCATCCTATGCAACTAAGGAAGCACAATTGAAAGTTGAGAAAGCGCAAAGCGAACTGGAAAAGGCTAAAATAGAGGCAAAGTTAGAAGTGTTAACATTACAAAAAGAAGCCGATGCTGCGGTAGCTGAAGCACAAGTACTAGAGGAAGCTGAGGCAATGCAAGAGGAGTCTGAGAGCAAAAAACCTTCATCAGAAGAAGCTAAATTAGAACGTACAAGTGAATACGTACAGTCTCAGATGGACCTCGTTCAATCTCCACATCCTCAAGAATTACTAAACACCCCTCGTCTACAAGTTAGCTCACCTAACACATTTGTAACGTGGCATCCACCCGACGATAGCAATTTAGAGCCACAGCCCATCATCTGTGAACGAAAGCTTACTAAAGATAATGTTGCTGCCCTAAATATGCCCAATCAACCCAGAGATGAAACCAAATTTAAGTTGGAGAAACCAAACACCTCTCTCAACCCGATCTGCTCACCATTCACGCCTCGCCCTAACATCCCATCCAGCATCTCACATCCAGTTGAGCCATTTGCCCAATACATGGCACGACGAGATCTAATCACTTCAGGCCTTTACCAGTTCGACGACAAACCAGAGAATTATAGAGCATGGTACTCTTCATTCACCAGTGCAACAGGTGAGGTCCAACTAAGTCCCATTCAAGAGCTAGATCTCATGACAAAGTGGTTAGGAAAAGAGTCAAGCGATCAGGTGAAACGCATACGCTCAGTACACGTCAACAACCCCACATTGGCGCTTCACAAGGCATGGGAGAGACTAAACGAATGTTATGCAGCACCCGAAATAATCGAAAAGTCACTCTTCCAACGACTGGACAGTTTTCCAAGAATAACTGTAAAAGATAACATCAAGCTGCGTGAATTAGGGGACCTGCTACAAGAGATTCAAAGCGCCAAAGAAGACGGATATCTCCCTGGCCTACAATATCTGGACACTTCTCGTGCAATTGGCCCAATCATAGAAAAACTCCCGTATGGACTTCAGGAGAGGTGGATGTCACATGGCTCTCAATACAAAGAGGAAAATCAAGGCTGTTTCCCACCTTTTGAGTATTTCTGCAAATTCATATGCAAAGAGGCAAAGAAACGCAATGATCCGAGTTTCCACCAACAAAACAGCCCGATACACTCAAAACCAGAAAAACCTTATGCAAAGAACTTTGACTCTAGGAAACCGATTACTGTACACAAAACCAATATCTTTCCGCCTATCAAGGACTTTAACAGGAACTGCCCACTGCATAATAAGCCACATCCACTCAAAAAATGCAGAACGTTTAGAAATAAACCACTCGACGAAAGGAAGGCCTTCCTCAAAGAGAAAGGAATATGCTTCAGATGCTGCTCTTCAGACAGTCATCTTGCAAAGGGCTGTAAATCTGCAGTAACTTGTTCTGAATGTAATAGCACGAGTCACGACACAGTCATGCACCGAGGTCCTCCACCACAGATCTACAAGGCTCCCTCACCAGCACTGGAGGATGGCGGGGAGGGAGAAAGCGGTCCAGACGCAGTCAATGTCACAACAACCTGCACGGATGTGTGCAGTCCAGGTCAGTGGGGTCGTTCATGTTCCAAGATATGTCTTGCATGGGTGTACCCAAAGGGTTACAAAGACAGAGCTATCAAAGCTTATGTAATATTAGATGATCAGAGCAATCGTTCCTTAGCCAGGCCTGAGTTCTTTGAACTTTTCAACATTAAAAATGAACCTCTCGCCTACAATCTCAGAACATGCTCTGGTGTGGTTGAAACCTGGGGTAAAATAGCTGAAGGATTTGAAATTGAGTCACTAGATAGATCAGTGGTTATTCCCCTACCCCCACTCATTGAGTGTCAAGACATTCCCAACAACAGGAGTGAAATCCCAACCCCTAGTGCGGTGCTACACCAGCCACACCTCCAATCCATAGCAAAGTACATCCCAGAACTAGATCCTAAAGCTGAAATACTCCTGTTACTAGGGCGAGATGTTCTACGGGTGCACAAGGTCAGGCAGAGAGTGAATGGCCCCCATAATGCGCCCTTCGCCCAGTGCTTAGACCTGGGGTGGGTTGTAGTTGGGGAGGTTTGTCTGGGTAATGTTCATAGGCCGACAGTCAGCACTCTCAAAACAGTTGTCCTGGAAAATGGTCGCCCTACAGTTTTCAAACCATGTGACAGCCTTCTGCGATTCAAGGAAACGCCACACACAATTAGGCCAAGTAAAGCACCCGAGCAAACTCTAGGACAAACGGTCTTTAACCAGACAGAAAATGACAATAAACCAGCTCCCTCAGTACAGGATGCTCTCTTTATCGAAATGATGGACAGTGCTATGTTCAGAGACGAGGACAACAGTTGGGTCGCCCCACTTCCGTTTAAAGAACCTCGCCAGCAACTGCCAAACAACAGAGAGCGGGCAATCACGAGATTCTTGTCCTTAAAACGCAACCTAAACAGGAAGCCCAAAATGCAGGAGCAATATGTGGCTTTCATGGGAGAGATTTTCTCTAATGGTCACGCTGAGGTGGCACCCCCACTAAAACAGGAAGAGGAGTGCTGGTACCTTCCAACCTTTGGAGTTTACCACCCAAGGAAACCCAATCAGATCAGGGTTGTTTTCGACTCCAGTGCCCAGTACTCTGGTGTCTCACTTAACAACGTCCTCCTTACTGGCCCTGATCTAAATAACACACTCCTTGGAGTTCTTCTCCGCTTCCAGACAGAAAGTGTTGCGATCATGGCAGATATAAAGCAAATGTTTCACTGCTTCGTGGTGCGTGAGGACCATCGTAACTTCCTCCGTTTTCTCTGGCACAGGGACAATGATATAAATAAGGAAGTTATCGACTATCGCATGAAAGTCCATGTATTTGGCAACTCACCGTCTCCTGCTGTTGCTGTTTACGGACTACGCAGGGCCATCAGAGCAGGTGCAAAGGACTATGGAGCAGATACTGTCAAGTTTGTGGAGAGGCACTTTTACGTTGACGATGGCTTGATCTCCGTTCCCTCTCCCGCCGAGGCTATAGACTTGCTTCAGAGAACACAAGCCTCACTCGCTGAATCCAACCTGCGCCTGCATAAGTTTGTTTCTAACTCACAGGCAGTCATGCAGGCCTTCTGCCCTGAAGATTGTGCACCAGTCATTAAAGACTTGGATTTAAGTGGTGAAGAAACACAATCCCAGCGAAGCCTTGGGCTCATTTGGGAAATAACAACAGACACATTCACTTACTCAGTAGCCGACACAGACAAACCATTTACTCGGCGTGGCATACTGTCAGCCGTCAATAGTGTCTTTGATCCCCTGGGCCTATTGGCACCTGTCACAATCCAAGGAAGAGCTCTGCTCAGAGAGCTCAGTTCAGAATGTTCAGATTGGGACACACCCCTTCCTGAGGACAAGCAAAGCAAGTGGGAAATGTGGAGAAATTCCCTTCAGGACCTAAAAGAACTACACGTCCCTAGAACCTACACATCTACCTCACTCAGTCAAGCAACGCACAAAGAACTGTGTTTATTCTCAGACGCGTCAACTATGGCCATAGGAGCCGTAGCCTATTTAAAGGCAGTCCAAAGAGATGGCGAAGTTGAGGTCGGATTCATAATGGGCAAGGCAAAGCTTGCTCCGTTGTCAAAACTGACTATACCAAGACTTGAACTGTGTGCAGCTGTCTTGGCGGTAGAAATGGCTGATCTCATTCAGGATGAGTTAGACTTGCACTTTGACGCAGTACACTTTTATACGGACAGTAAGGTTGTACTGGGCTACATCTGTAATGAGTCTAAGAGATTCTACCAGTATGTCCACAACAGGGCACAGCGCATTCGCCAGTCTTCAAAGCCAGAACAATGGCACTACGTGCGCACAGAGGAAAACCCAGCAGACCACGCATCGAGGTCATTGTCAGCAGCTCAGCTAAAAAAGTCCACCTGGTTTACCGGACCATCCTTCATCCACCATTCTCCTGCAGAGAAAACTCAAATGAGTGGAATGTTTGAGTTAATTGAACCTGAAAAGGACTCAGAAATTAGGCCACAAATCAGAACACATGCCACTCACCTCCAAGTACCCAGCAGTAAGCGTTTTGAGCGCTTTTCCACGTTTAAGTCCTTAGTCAGAGCAATAGCAAATCTTATCCACATCGCAAAATCTTTCAATAGGACCAATTCGAACAGTAAATGCAAAGGCTGGCACAAATGTCACCTGCCTCTTACTCCAGAGGAGCTATCTCAAGCAAAAACCATCATCCTCAAAGAGACACAAAAGGCCCACTTTGGAAAAGAACTTTCTGCCCTTAATGCTTGCAAGCCGATCTCAAAGCAGAGCCCTCTACAAAAGCTCAGCCCAATCCTACAGGATGGTCTCATTTCTGTTGGAGGCCGACTTAAACACTCAGAGATTGAGAACTTCGAAAAGAGCCCTGTAATTCTCCCCAAAGACAGTCACATTTCCCTTCTGCTCACTCGTCATCACCACGAGCGAACAGAGCATCAAGGCCGTCATCTGACGGAAGGAGCAATCAGGGCTGCTGGACTGTGGCTTTTAGGTGGCAAAAGACTGATCAACTCAGTAATCCACAAATGTTTAACCTGCCGCAAACTGCGTGGAAAACAAGAACAGCAACTTATGGCGGCCCTGCCACCTGAACGCCTAAAAACCTGTCCTCCTTTCACCTATGTTGGCCTTGACGTCTTCGGGCCCTGGAATATAACAACCAGGCGTACCAGAGGTGGAGTAGCTGAAAGCAAGTGGTGGGCCATTTTGTTTACTTGCATAAGTTCAAGAGCCGTCCATATTGAGGTAATCGAATCTCTAGATACGTCCAGCTGCATAAACGCCCTCCGCCGCTTCTTTGCTCTAAGAGGACCCGCCAAACAGTTGTTATCTGATCGTGGCACCAATTTTGTTGGAGCTTCAAAGGAACTAGGAATGGACAAATCAATGCAGAAGTACCTAACAGAGCAAGGTTGCAGCTGGGAGTTCAATCCGCCACATGCTTCCCACATGGGAGGCTCTTGGGAGCGCATGATCGGAGTCGCCCGCAGAATCCTGGATTCCATGCTATTGCAAAACAAGGTTCAACTGACTCACGAAGTGCTTTGCACTCTCATGGCCGAAATTACAGCCATCATAAATGCAAGGCCGCTTGTTCCTGTGTCCTCCGATCCAGAGAACCCCTTTATTCTATCCCCCTCAACGCTCCTTACACAAAGGTCTTGCCTTCTCCCCCCATCTGGAGAGTTCTTCAATAAAGACCTTTACACCAAACAATGGAGACAAGTCCAAGCTCTCTCCAACCAGTTCTGGATGCGCTGGAGGCGAGAGTATTTGCCCACATTACAACAAAGGCAGAAATGGACTGTATCACGCAGAAATCTCCAAGTTGGTGACCTAGTTCTGCTCAAGGACAAGCAGGTCGGACGTAACAGCTGGCCCATGGCAAGGATCACTGCCACATTCCCAAGCAAGGACAATCGAGTCAGAAAGATTGAGGTAAAGGCATGTGATCAAGGCTCTGTAAAGACATTTATGCGACCAGTTACTGAAGTTATTCTGCTCATGCCAAAGGACTGAATGTTTATTGTATTGTTTAGTATAGTGGCCTCACGAGGCCAGGCGGGGAGTGTGTTGCCCTTAAGGCATTTCTTTGAATAAATAAGTTCATATGTTAAATAAATAATTCTAAAAATATTTCTATTTTATTAAGAATGATTACGAGGTGTTTAGATTAACAGTTCATGCTTTATGTAAGTTTTTGTTAGGAAATGTTGTCGGTAAATTCTACTTCCGGTTCCGGCCGTGCACTTCCGGTCTGGCAGCGGACTAACAGTTTTACGTTTTTTATTGCCGTTAAACAAGAGAACATACCTGAAGTAATCTGATCGGATGCTTACCACACTGAATTATCAGGCAGGAACGCCGTAAGTTGCAATTATTTGACAGCTTATACTGATGACTTTGAATACTACTGCTTATTTTGCCGAAATGTTAATTTAGTGAGTTGATGTACTTTATTTGTGTAATCTTGTTGAGTCCAAGGTTATTTTCTGTCATTTCAGTTTTCACCACACATGTTATGAAGACAATTAAACAAGTTGCAACTAATCTCCAGGGTCTTCATTTCGTGGTTTACCTCGGTGTCACCAACACCCTTGTTGAAAACACTAGACACACCTTTGTTCCAGTGACCTCAATAGGCCACAGGAAACAATGGAGCGGAGTCCTAAGTTGGTTTCAACTGAAACCACTGATTAAATATGACCCACGCCCCCTTCACACCTGGGCACATGTGTTCAAGCACATGATCAATAGAGGGTCATAACCACCTCCAGGGGACTACGCCCACAGGGGTTTAAATACCTGGGTCTCTCCACCATTTGGTTGAGAACTGAAGAAGCCTTTCGGATGAGAGGTGAAACGTCTTCAAGAAACAAAAAGAAGTCCAGTCGCCTTTTTCAAGCTCCAGAGACTACTATGACCTGGATAACTGAGAATCTACACAGACGAGATTGAATGGCCCACAACAACAGGCCAGACACCCCATACTCCCGCAGGACCTCCCAAAGGATACCCCGGGGGGTTTCATTTCAAAGAGCAAAAATACTCAGTCAAATCCTCTGTGTGTGTGTGTGTGTGTGTGTGTGTGTGTGTGTGTGTGTGTGTGTGTGTGTGCACGCGCGGGTGCGTGCATGTGTGTGTGTCAGAGAGAGAGAGATCTGTAACATCACCTCCATATTAAGTGAGGTTGCACTTCATGACTCTGCCAGTTCCCCATAGCTTATTGTGTCACTGACAATTATATCACACACTCTGATGTTTATATACATTAAAACGTATAAATCAAACATCGTACACACACACACACACACACACACACACACACACACACACACACACACACACACACACAGTTTTGAGGTCCTCCTTTAACTGTATAGAAACATATAGATTGGGGTGGAGCAGCTCACCTACTAGTCAGAAGGTTGGTGGTTGGATTCCTGGCTGGTCCAGTCTGGACACTAAAGCATCCTTGGGCAGGATACTGAACTCCAAGCTGCTCTCTGATGTGTTAATCAGAGTGTGAATGTTAGATTCACATATTTGGACCGTGTACACACTTCCAGTTTATCAAAACTTACCTGAAATCCAAGAGGGCAGCATTTTAAAGTTATAGCATTGTTTTCATTTTCTCCCTCTCTGTGCTCAGAGGTGGTGAAACAGGTCATTTACCAGATAGAAGAGCAGCACTGGTTATTTCTAAATCTAGCTAGCTAGTGTGTGTTTGCGTGTGTATGTGTGCATGTGCATGTGTCAGAGAGAGAGAGATCTGTAACATCACCTCCATATTAAGTGAGGTTGCACATCATGACTCTGCCAGTTCCCCATAGCTTAATGTGTCACTGACAATTATATCACAAACTTTGATGCTCACATTCATTAAAACTTATAAATCAAACATTGTATACACACAGTTTTGAGGTCCACTTTTAACTGTATAGAAACATATAGATTGGGGTGGAGCAGCTCACCTACTAGTCAGAAGGTTGGTGGTTGGATTCCTGGCTGGTCCAGTCTGGACACTAAAGCATCCTTGGGCAGGATACTGAACTCCAAGCTGCTCTCTGCTGTGTTAATCAGAGTGTGAATGTTAGACAGAAAAGCACTCGCACATAGAAAAAACTGCTTGTGTGAATGAAATATGTTGTATAAAGTGCTTTAAGTGCTCTAGTAGAAACGTATTATATAAGAACCAGTTCATTTACCAGATACTTCTTAATGCTGAGTATGCAAACAGAAAAAACATGTTTCATAAATGAACAAAGTCCTGCTGAGGTGGGATAAAAATTTGGTTGTACAGATGCAGCTTCACCACTCTGCTCAGTGACTGTGAAACAGGCCATTTACCAGACAGAAGAGCAGCACTGGTCATTTTACTACCTTCTAAATCTATCTAGTGTGTGTGTGTGTGTGTGTGTGTGTGTGTGTGTGTGTGTGTGCGCGCGCAGTGCTGTGCAGATTCAGGAAATCATCATTTCCTAACACGTTTCTTCTTCACGTGTTCAGTTCTGAATCAGGGTTTCATGTTTCAGTATCATTAATGTCAAACTGTGGGACATACCTGTCAAGTCTCCCGTATTTTCAGTTTTCAATTTTCAGTTTTTTTTAAAGCATTCCTGTGCCGCTCCAAACTGAATTGTCGCTATCACTAGGTTAGCGCCGACAGCCAGAACAACGCCATAAAAACAACTGGACCTCAGTTGGGCTCAGTGTTGCCAACTTAGCGTTTTGTTTGTTTGTTTGTTTGTTTTGCCCCATAAAGCGATATAGCGACAGCGAAATCCTCCGCTGTCACCATGTTTTGTGTACATAAAGCCTTCTTACTGTTTTGTACGCTTTGGCATCGCCCAGACCCCACTTTGCCTCCACCCTCCAACCCCCCAACCTCACTTAAACACCGAGCCTGCCCATCCGCTGCCTCCGCTCCCATCCCCCCCTGCCAGCACTCCTAGGTTTGCCCCATATGGGATAAGCAAGGGCAAACATTACGGGGCCCATGCATGGTCATGAGGTCCATGCATGGTCCATGCATGCATAGCCCATGCATGCATGGACCCTGCATGGACCCTGCATCGGCCTCATGTAAGTCAACCGTCTGGGTCCCAATGAACACATATTCAGGGCCGGTTAAAATCTATCTGGGCAAACCCATGTAGGGCCACCATGGAAACCGTGGACAAAACCTTATGGGGCCCATAATGTTTGCCCTTGCTTATACCATATGGGGCCCACCTAGGAGTGCTGGCAGGGGCCCGGTCCTCACTTCCGCCTTTATCAACCTTTGAGACAGTTGACAATGAGTTTTCTTACACAAGTTGGCAACAGTGGCCCAGATAAAGGAGGAGGGTTGAATGTAGCTGTAGTGTGGTGTTTTCATATTCTAACATTAAACAATACGGGACAAAATTGATCTATGTAATGTGGGTCTAGGCAAAGCATTAAAGTCATTAAGTTATGTCATAAAGTTTATTTGTAGTTATAAACATACTTATGGCGGGGTATTTTTTTCTTCAATTTTGTCTCTCCAAAGATGTTTTTCCTCTCTTCTGCAGCCTCGATTGCAACTACAGTACATCCAAATTAGGCGATGACGTCATATAGCGACCTCTATTTTCAGCAGCGGAAAATTTCCGGTATTTTTAAATACAAAACTTGAGAGGTATGCTGTGGGACTCTGAGTCCAAGCACACTAATCAATAAATAATTAATGCAATTACTCAAATGAACATCTGAACAAATGTAACATCCACAGCAGTGAGTGAACAACGCTGAGTGTTACCTGTGCAGCAGACCCGGGAACGGGGCCATCGTCGGTGTTTCCACGGGGTGCGCTGGGTACACCCAAAAGACATCTCCGGCGGCGGTGAGCCTAGCATCTGCTGACTCAGGGGGAAGGAAATACCAATGTGTGGCTGGATTGAACATGGAGCTTGGAGTTTAACAGTGAGCGTTGATGGGAGAAAATATCCAAACCTGAGGGTCGTTTAGACCTGCCGTCAATGCAAGCTGCGATAACCGCAGCCAACCCTTTTCTCTTTCTCTCCTCCCTTCCTCTCGCTCTCTCTCTCTCTCCTCCCTCCTTCTCTCTCCCTCTCTGTCTCAGTGTGTCTGAATCAGGAGAGATTACTTTTGAAGTTTAAAGCTGACTCTGTGTCACCTTCTGTGTTTAAAATATGATTGTTTTGTAAGTATGTGTGCTGTGCTGTATTGGAGTTTTCGAGGGTGCAACCGCAGCCTTAACAGGCCTTCAAAACTCGAGTTCAGGCTGATTTTTTTCTTTTTTGTATATGTATTGTAGAGTTTCTACACCTTCTTTTCTTGTTTTTTGAAAAAGTGAAAGCCTGATATGGTGACAGCCCTAAATCACACACACACTCAGCCTGTAAGTGTCCCGACCTGAACTGTTGTTTCAGTCCTTCCCTGAATATAAACAGTGTTCAGATAGCAGCAAATCACACTGAATCTCACACAGGTAAATATGCAAATCTTTAGTAATCAGTAAAAGATGAAAAGGTGAACAAGAAATCATGTGATTTCTTTTAAGTCCCTGAGAAAATGATAGTGAAACTAACTTAAATGTGGAACTCCCCAAACTCTCCTCAGGCATACTGTGGGTTTGACTTCTTGATAAAGCCTCTGCTGTCAGCTGAACCCTGACTTTGGAAAAACCCTTCTAAGTTATTATTAACCCCTCTCCTCATCTACCTTTGCAGATCCTGAAGCAGCACTTGAGCCTCACACACCATCCAGGCAAACACAATGTGTAGGTACAGCCTGTCTGTTCGCTCACCTGCGGGGGAGATCGGGATTATCAAATTAAACCACTCCAAAAAGCAGCAGAGGACCGTCAGTGACCTGAAGAAGAAAACGCTGCGGCTGTTTCCCAAGAACGGTAAGCCTAAAAACTCAGAACACAAAGAGAAACTACAGCTCGACTGACAACGTAGAAATCTGATAAAAAAGCAAAACAATTACAACAGATCCTGTTAGAAGCCTACATTCACATGTCCTGATATAGATCTTTCATCTTTAAAATTCTATTTAAAAACTATATCAAATGTTTAGTTTGTCTTTCATTAGTTTCAGTTTGTTTCATTGTTCTTTGTTCTAAGTTCAATAACGCAACACAAACACTTTAAACACACATTCAAGTTCACATCTCAGCGTGAACAAACATGTGTGCCAGACTGTGTTGACAATTATGACCACAATGACAAACACATTTCCTGTTTACTTTCATTTTAGTGACTTGCACAACTTGTGTGTGCACACTTTTGTTTAGTTGGTTTTTGTTTTGTTCATAAAGTCTAGTTGTTTGTTGTTAGTTGTTTTTCTTTTCGAGTGAAGCAGTGGCCAAAGTTGTGTGAGTGCAACTTAACAACAACTACAACTTTTAATGGTGTTCAGGAAACGTGCTATAATTATGTGTATATTTAGTAAGAGTCCTCTCTCTCCTGTGTTGTGTGTGCAGGATATCTTACAGCTGACATCCGGCTGATTGTTGAAGGAAAGCCGCTGGACGATGACTCTGCATCGCTGTCCGAATATGGAATCAAACCCTCGTCTGTTGTGCAGATGGTGAGGAAGGTCCACGGAGGCTGATGGAGACCATCATCGATGCAGCTGACTGCACCCAGAGACTCACACTGAAAATATGAAACATCTGAAGGACTAAAAGTATTTCCTTCCTGATTGAACTGTGTCATCTTTGGGCTCTGGTTCTCCTTCACACTTCTGGATCTTCCTTTACCTCTTCAGACTCTCACCTCACCTGTACCCGTGTAACGCATATACTGAGTAGTTCAGCAATGATTAATTATTATAAGCTGTGAATAATGAATATTTAGAGTTTGATATAATTTGTGTTTGTTTAGTTTGTCAGTTTGTTTCACTGATAATTTGTGTAACTTGATGTCATTCACAATACCAACAAACATAACAACAACTTATACAAAGCAGCCTCCAGGAGATAAATGTTCCCAAATAATTTGTTAATATTTAGTTGTCATATTTTCTATCATATTCAGATAAATGTTGAACTTTCATCGTGTCTAAAAATAAAAGCAAATATAATTGAAGTTGAGCAATATGTTTATTCTCAGACACAGTTCAAAAGAATCTGTATTTATAATAATAATAGTAATGCGTTGGACTTATGTAGCACTTTTCAAGGTACTCAAAGATGCTTTACAATTTCATGTACTATTCATTCACACCTCAATCATACTTGGTGGTGGTACGTTACTAATGTAGCTACAGCTGCCCTGGGGCAGCCTGACAGAAGCGTGGCTGCCAAGTCACGCCTACGACTACCAAACACCAACCACATTCACACTTAGGCAATGTGAGTTAAGTGTCTTGCCCAGGGACACAATGACAGCATGCGCTCAGATGGGGACTCGAACCAGCAACCCTCCAGTTGCGCCACTACCCACTGCCACCCATATTTATAAGATATTAGGCTAGCAACCATTTACTCTATTAAACTGTTTTGTTTTGTTTTGTTTTGTTTTGTTTTGTTCATGGTGGATTATGGAAACTGTTGCCTCACAACAAGAAAGTCCTGGGTTTGAATCTGCCTTGTCCGGGGTCTGTGTGGTGTTTGCATGTTCTCCCTGTGTCTGCTTGTTTTTTTTCAGGGTAGCCTGGTGTCGTTCCACCAAAGACGTTCAGTTAGTGGTGGGGTTATGTTGATTGGTGATTCTAAATCATCCATAAGTGTGAATGTGACTGTGAATGGTTGTCTGTCTCTCTGTGTTGGCCCTGCAATAAGTTGGCGATCTGTCCAGGGTGTATCCTGCCTCTCGGCCTATAACAGCTGGGATAGGCTCCAGACTATTGCACATTTTTGACAATGGCACATCAATATGTGCCATTACAAGAAGGTTTGCTGTGTCTCCCAGCACAGTCTCAGTCTGGAAGAAAGTCCACGACAGGCAGTTTCTCTAGGATGTAGAAGGTCCTTATCACATCAGCAGGACTGGTATCTACTCCTTCGTGCAAGGAGGAACAGCATGAACACTGCCAGAGCTACAAAATTATCTCTAGGTGTGAACATCTCTGACCAAACAATCAAAAACAGACTTCATGAGAGTGGCCTGAGGGCCCAACGTCCTCTAATGAGCCCTGTGCTCACAGCACCGTGGAGCCTGATTGGCATTTGTCAACAAATAACAGAACTGTTGCCCTGTGCTTTTCACAGATGAGAGCAGGTTAACCCTGAGCACATGTGACAGATGTGAAAGGATTCAAAGAAGCCGTGAAGAACGTAATGCTGCCTGTAACATTGTGTTCAGCATGACCGCTTTGGTGGTGGGTCAGTGATGGTCTGCGAAGGCATATCCATGGAGGGATGCACAGACTTCTATGGGCAACAACTGCCATCAGGCATTGGGATAACATGCTTGGACCCATTGTCAGACATGAATTCAGCCCTCTGTAGGTTGATCATTTTCATTTCCATGAAACAACTTTCCCATTTCATTCCCAACATATTACCCAGTCCATCAGTACAAATATCAGCAATATTTTTTCCCACTGAGATCTGATGTGTTTTCAGTGTTCCTTTCATTTTTTTTTAACAGTGTATGCTGTAGACAACAGCAAACAGAGCATTTTCCCCTTTGTTTTTCACTGCTTGTATTCTATATAGCAGGTGTTCGAGCTGAGTGCAATCAGAATTTGAACTGAAGTTGAAAAAAATGATTGTTTCCTTTCACTAACATGACAGGCGGAGATTCAGTCATTCCATAAAAACAGCTGGTCGGAGAGCTAATTTTGCTTTTATACTCCGAGGAAACGTCAGAGCCCGGACTTTTTCCAGTTTTACTTGATTGAAGAAGAATCAGTACTTCAAATTCTACCACAGTATTTTTCAACACTTCTATTTAAGTGGGCAGTGTGTGTACTTTTGCCATTTCTGGGGCTATAGAATAATTCTGTGTTTTAAGAATTTTTTTGCTAAATGGTGAAACATTTAGAGGACAAGGTGCCACACACATGATCATTTTAGGCAACTCGTGACCTAAAGTATGAGATATCAGACTTTGTTTTTGTTTTGTACCAGTATCTTTAAAAACGTTGTTCACTGCAACACCAATATGTTCAGTGTATGACTGCTTAAAAGTGCAACAAGTCCAGTCATGAAATGTCCTTACTGCTAAATGTTCCACAGTCAACTGTTAGTGGTATTATAACAAAGTGGAAGTGAAAATCCAGAAAAATCCAGATCAGGATTCAGAAAAGGATAGGCGGAAGAACATGGATTAATGAATGGATTCAGATTCAGATTTGGATCAAGCTGACATTCACACAAAAATCTTTGTAAATGATTTACTTTACAAGCCTCTACATCATTGTGATGATTCAGAAGAGCAGTGCTGCATTAACAGAAATCAGCAGTAATAGTGTGGGACAGAGAGCTCTTCAGTATTTCCTTTTACTCCTTTCAACACCAGAGCTGAGCTGAGTTTAACCAGGTTACTGCTCCCATGCTGCTGTTCAGCTCTTCTGCACTAAATGAATCTAAAAGGGAATCTGAGACTGCAGCTTTGAAGTGTTTATGAGCTGTTACTCTGTTGTTGGTATGTGCTTACCAAACTTAGTGAAACAAAAGTTACTGTTTGCCAAGAACATCAACAAATAAGCAACAGTGACCTGAAGTCTGGAGCTGTAATGCTTTTTTTTTTTGTCTTTAGAGTTATGTTGAAAATCATTAAAATGATCAATCCTGTTTTTCTCCAGTCAGCATCATAAGCTGTGATGTGTAGTGAACTCAAGTAAAATCCTGAGAATGTTTACATGAAAGTGAATCTAATACATCAGTTACACTAAAGTTAATCCTTTCTTTTGAATAATTAAATAATAAAGACAGTACAGAAGATGACACACTTTATTTAACTTGGACAGCAAACCTGATTCTTAATCACCAAAACTACACTGAAGCTCAGCCAGCACCTCATCCCAAGATAATACACGCAGCACATTTAAATAAGTGTTTGTTTGTAAATTTAAATTAAAATAAAATAAAATACACCCTGTATTAAATGGTGTGCTTCTTTAGCTGTTAAATGCCAAAGTATGCTCACTAATTAGTCACTGATGTGTTTAATGTAATTCAGATGTCAACTGATGCAGTCGGCATGTTGACAGTGAATCAGAAGCAGAACATTACATACAGGTCGTTGTGACAGTGAGAGGAAACTTGATATTAAACAAATTAGGAGAAGCTGCAGATTCCTGTGACCACTGTAGGCTCATCATTGAGTGTTTGATTTCACATTAACTGATTGCTATCAAATTGCCATTTAAATAAATTTTTACTGCTAAGTGCAGGTTCTGAGTGTATCACTTTGCAGAAACGGAAAGCATCTCTCTCTGTATTTCCAAAAATAGAAAAAAAAAATGAAATTAAATCAAAGTGCTTTTCAGATTGTGGTGACTTTACAGATTTTGTTCTTGGGGATGGAAGTATTTTGCTCTGGGGTTGTTTTGCAGCCATTAAAGGTGAAAACTGAGAAAACGCTGACTTTAATAACCAAAGCGACACCAAACTTCACAGTGAACTGCTCAAAAATGACAAACTAGCATTGCTTTCATAGTGAAGCCACATAATCTCGAGACTTATTTCACATCTGTGGGTTTCAGTCTTCTGATTTTGCCATTGTCTAATTAAGACTTGTTACTCTTGCTTGGGTTTCCCCCTCACAGCACCTCAGGCCTCGCTACCTTTAGTTATTTTTCCATGTTTGCTGGCACAGGTGTGGGATCTCTTCTGCTGGCTTATGTTGGACCAGGCTGTGTCAGACTGCACCACAGCAGCACCATCTCCCTCACCCTCCCTTCACTCTGCTGTCTGCAGATTTCCACTATCTTCCTTTCCCTCTCCTTCACTTGTCCTTTCAGTTTTCACCACTCAGTTTGTTTGGATCTCACCTGTTATCCCAGGCAGGTTTAGAGAAGTTTGGGGAATGAGCAGTAAACAACTGCAGAGCAGGGAATGCCCCCAATATTTTATCTGTTTATTTTACTTTACTTTCGATTTCTCTCCAGCAGTTATGAGAAGTCATATGACTACAAATTAGCATCCAAGATTATTTTATATACTTTTGCTTTATATAATCAGTGTTTCCTGCTGCTGAGCGTCCAGGTTTATTTCTTTATTTAATGATTCATGGGTTTTATCACACTACATTTTAAACCTTGCACCATGTTGTCAAAGTTGAGGAAAGCACGTGATCTACTGACTCTGGGCATTATGACCTGGAATTATAATCTTATTTAGGGAGTTTTGGAGGGTCATATTAACTAACTGGATATTAAAATGATTTAATATTAATATGTTTTTATAAGTGCACACATTCACAGTTATCATTTGGCACAACAAACAGGAAATAAAGCGGCAAAAAGCCAAACCAGGCATTGTTCTGGTTACATACCAAACGCTAATGTAGGTGTGTTGGTACTTTCCAGTTTTGACAGCAATGACAGCATAAAGACATTAAATTCTACACTTCCAGGCATTATGATGAGCATATTCTTTATATGTTTAAACTTTATTTGAGCTTCTTGGTTTACAGATTGTCTTGGGTGACATATTTAAATCTTCCTGTGTATTTTCTGCAGTGGCTTTTGTGCTGCAACCACAACAACACACGACATGTTTTTCTTGAAACTTCACTTGCATTTAGGGGAAAAGGAGGAGCTCTGGGGAATTTCAGCCATAACACATTCATGCTGGGAATACAAGCGTATAAGTTAACAATAATTTTAAATATCTGAAACACAGTAAAATGTGCTATCCAATGGAATCAAACTGAAACAATCACTTTAACAAACACAGGGTGAACACTGGTTTTCATGTGTTGCCCAACAAACCAGCAGAGCCTTATCTGACTGATACAGTGTGTGTAACATATAGATATCAATGGCAGGTTAATATAAAATAAATGAGCTGAAGGACAATATGAAAGAACGTATACATATAGTATATGTATGTTTAACTTTATTTCAAACTTATGAATAAAATGTTTCAGACTTCTTTAAGATTCAGGCTAAAGTTGTAAAAATCACATTTGGCAGCAAAGGTTTCACCAACAAAACCCTGTAATTATTATTTATGCCAAATCTAAGCTCATAGGTAAACCAGAGGAAAACATTAAACATAATATGGTGAATTATGTTACATCCAAAGAAAACAAAGCTCCAACAGTCTTGTGGTACAAAGGTCTGTCTGGGGGTCACAACACGGGGGGACATTGAGCGTAGATCTTAAGGTACACAAAACAGAACTTCACCTTATATCTGGCTTGCTGGTACAGTGGTTCGAGCACTGTTGCCTCACAGCAAGAAAAGTCCTGGGTTTGAATCCAGCAGCTGCCCAGGGTCTTCCTCTGAGAGGTCTCAGTGGACACCCCAGCATGTGACTCTAAATCGGCTGCACGTGTGAGCATTTGTCTCTCTGTGAACGCCCTGTGATGGCCTGCCAGCATGTCCAGAATCTACTCCACTTCTCACCCTATGACAGCTGGGGTGGACATAACTGTGTTTGTCTTTTTCTTTTTTTAATTGAGTGAAGTTAACCCTTATTTCCCTACCTGGGCATTATTATTATTAGAAGTAGTAGTATTATTATTATACCACAACAACGTCTAAATATTTGAGCCTTTCTATCTTTTATATCTTTATTTCCTGAGAAATTAATTGCATCTCGAACAACACTCCACAAAAAATAAAATAAAACTCCCCCAAATTATTTAACTTAGCATTTTAAAACCGTGCCAGTAATACTCACAGTGGTTTGGTCTCATAAACAAACAGATGACATATTTAAAAGATTACTTCCTTGTTAAACCGAAACAATGAACGGAGAAGGCGGAGATGAAAGAGGCTATAAAGGCCGTCACCCGGCGTAACCTTCACACAGAGCAGCTGAGAGGAGCTCGCAGTTTCGCCTCGTACTCAAAGACGTGAGCAGGATGTGCAGATATGACGTCGACGTTGTCTCGCCTGCAGGCGAGGTGAAAACTATCAACATGTACTCCAAACATCAGCCCGTGCAGCAAGCGACTGTGGGGCAGCTGAAGAAGAAAGCGCTGAAGGCGTTTGACTCAGGTAAATCTGAAAATAGGATCAAAAAGGAGAAACAATCTGACATTCCTTTAAAACCCTACACTTAAATATCTGAAAATACGATATTTAAAATCATATTGAAAATGTAACGAAGAAAAGTCAGTTCCTGTTTGTCACCAGCAACTTCTGAGAATCTGTAGGCTGTTTCTTTAAATATTATAGCTATAATGTAGCATAGACATGTGTAATATTGATAAAATTGCTACTAACTGAACCAGTTCTGTCATAGGCTGTTTTTAATGTACTACTATGTCCTGTCTGCATTAAAGCCCGGGCTTTAAAGCGGGCGTTTAAATATTTATTTAGTCCAAGGGTCGCAGAGTAACTTCTGTTTCTATTTCGTCTGTGTGTGTGTGTGTGTGTGTGTGTGTGTGTGTGTGTGTGTGTGTGTGTGTGTGTGTGTGTGTGTAGGAGTATTGGGTGATGTCCGGCTGATCGTTAAAGGAAAGCCACTGGAGGATGATTCTGCATCACTGTCCGATGCTGAAATCAAGCCCAAAACTGTTGTGCAGATGGTGACCAAAGTTAACGGAGGCTGACTGAGACCATCGCCAGCTCAAAACAATTCAGAGGGATTGAAGCATAATGCAGACAAAGGACAAAATGCACGTTTTTAATGGTTCGAAGCTCATCTCTGGATTTGCTTCCCCTCTGTGATTTCTTTACACTTTAATGCTCTGATCACACCTGTGCTGGTGTAAATAATGATTGATTTGGGGTTTAAACTGTGTGGGATACCAAGAAGTGAGAACAAATATAAAAGTACAAACATAAGTGAAAGTAAATATTCCAAAGAAATTATATTGAAATGTTGAGGAATTTTGTGGCTTTCTTCTGTTTGTTTTTTTTTGAAACAACAGTTGGAGCTCCTGTGCTCACAGACAGAGCTGCTTACCTGAGATGACTACATTAGGACGAGACAGATCCAAGAGAAGGAGAGAGCAGTTACAGGACTGATTCCTCAGCTTCTGGCTCACAGAGCTAATGTCTTTATTTGAAACTCTGGCTTCATTTAAAATGAGCATCCACAGTCAAGAGTGTAAGAAAAATCTTTAGCCTTTGCACTCATGTTTAGACTGCATTTATACCATTTGAGTTGAGTACAATATCATGTAGTGTAATGTGTCAAAATTATTGTTTCTGGTTTGTTTGTTTTCTTTTTTTTTTACTTACAAATTAGTGAGTTGTGTAACATCATGTTATTAATATTACAGGATACCAAGAAATGAGTAAACTGTAAATGAACACAAAAATGTTAAATTATTTTAATATTTTGCAGCTTGTGCCCATACCATACCTTTTTGTGATGTAAATAAATGCAAACTACCATTTTTCTTCTCATGCACCAATCACTGCATGATCCTCTCTCCTCTTTTTAAACCTGTTTGTTCAGATCTGATTTGCATCCTTTTAAGTTTGATAAAAGAGAAGACGTTTACACATATACACTCAAAGGCCATCATGTAATTTGGATTTTGGGGGGGGGGGGCTCCATCCACTTTTTTCCCCCACTTATCCCATCTTTTGTGGAATTTTCACCATTATCCAATTCATGCTGGGAATTATATGCAAATAAATTTAAAGTTTTTAAATAATTTAAACAGAATAAAATATACTGCTCACTAAATCCCTTTCGGGGCTCCATCAGGAAAGGTATGAGGTGTAAAACTGCCAAATCAACACATGCAGAGCTACCTACGGTGATGGTTCCTTCTCACAAGAGAGAGGCTGAAAATAACTTTAAAATATTCTCACCGGAATCAAACTGACACAAACTTACTAGTTTAGCTGATAATAGAGTGTTTCTAAATAAAATTCACTACACTGGTATTGGTATCACTATAATTTTTTTGGGGGGGGGGGGGCTTAAAGGATTATGAAGGAAAACCTTTGGCCTGAATGTTTTTATATTCTGTGTGGGCTCTGAGCAGCAACACGACAGGAAGAAACAAAAATCCAGAGGCTTATTATGTGGCCGTGCTGGCTTTTCCTCTCCAGTGATAAATTTTTATTTTAAATTTACAAACACTTATTTAAATGCACTGCATGTTTTTTTGCCTTAAATTTTGATGAAACAGAATTTTTTACTAAGAGAAATCTCTAAACCAGAAAAAAGAGGTGACAGAATGAGCTGGGTGACAAACCAACAGGCTATTATTAAAGAAGCAGCAGAGAGTGTTGGCTTAATATGAAACTACTTAATGCTGTTACACGTCATTTCAAATTTATTAATGAATTAAATATTCAGATTTATCTTCATTATGATTTAGGTATAATAAAGATTTGTTAGCAAATGAATCACCAACAAAACACCATGATGTTTATTTATGATGTGATACCATCTGAGCAGAATTATAAAACACAGCATGGTGTATTATTACAGGTAAGGCGCTCTTACGTCAAAAGAAAGGGAAGCTTGACAGCTTTGTGTTGTTCCCATTTCTTCTGCCACACAGGTATAGATTTCTGTCTGGGGGCCACACCACTGGGGCATGGCGCATAAGGGCCACTTGTTTTCAAACAGTCAGTAAAGATCTTCAGGCACACAAAACAAAACTTCCTCACAATCTACAGAAAACACAATGATGAGAGATCAGGAATTATTTTCTTAATTTATTCACACAAAAAATATTAACTTCTGTAATTACAAGGCCAATCCCAAATCCGACTTTTAACACCTGATACTCTGTTATTTATTGATTTAAATGAAGACAGCCCAACTTGAGACGGGTTGGAGTCACAGCATGACCGCAGGACATCAGAGCTCTTGGAGATTTGAAGCCTACACACAAAACTGCCAATAAACACACACACAGACACGCAAAACAACAACAAACAAATCAGAGTTCACTTTCGGTTTTACTCCAAAGAGCAAAAATGTTCAGTCAAATCCTGGAGGTGGAATAGTGTGAGTGTGAGTGTGTGTGTGTGTGTGTGTGTGTGTGTGTGTGAGAGAAGAGATTCATTTTAAAGTTTAAAGCTCTCTCTGTTTCACCTTTTGTATTTAAAATCAGATTGGCTGGTTTTCATTGCAGACCAACTGTGAACAAACTTCACCTCTGATCTCAAGGATAAACATAATGTTAATAAATTAAATTTAAAAAAGCTTAATGTAATGTTGGTACCTGTTTTGTGTTTATTTCTTTTAATTTTGATGATTATAACTGACAACTAATGAAAACCCCAAATTCAGTATCTCAGAAAATTTGAATATTATTTAAGTTAAGACCAATACAAAAAAAGGATTTTTAGAAATGTTGGCCAACTGAAAAGTATGAACATGAAAAGTATGAGCATGTACAGCACTCAGTACTTAGTTGGGGTTCCTCTTGCCTGGATTACTGCAGAAATGTGGCGTGGCATGGAGTCGATCAGTCTGTGGCACTGCTCAGGTGCTATGAGAGCCCAGGTTGCTCTGATAGAACGGAGTTCCAGTGCTGGTGCAAGTATTTTAACAGTTCAGCGGTTTTTCCACCGCGAACACACTCGTTGCTCGGCCGAAAAACACGTTCAGCTTGGGCCCTGCAAGCTAGCTGGTCTGGAACCAAGAACGCGTGACGAAACCGGCAGAAGGGCGTGACTCTGCCACCATATTACATGTGTATTACAAGAGAAAAGCAAAGCAATTTTCACGGCTGTGAATTAGGTTGGGTCTTAAGGCTGAACTTGCTGCTTTGTATCAGTTCATATCACAGATAAAAAGACACAAAGTGCGTACTTATCGTCTTGCTCTAATCGCTGTCTGTGTTTACCTCTGTGCTGCACACAGATGCTGCAATAGTTTGGTTTGGACTGTAAAATGTGTTCGCAGCACAAGAAAGTGGAGCGTGTTCTCCCACTTTTGCGCTCTTTGGCCTCCGTGTCCAGACGAGGACCTGCCCACACTCATACATAAAGGAGCAGTTCACAGAAACGCGGTGAAACGCAAGCCCGTTCTTAAGGTTTTCACCAGCACCAGCACTGGCACGAGCACCAGCAATTTGGCGGTGGAAAAGTAGCAACAGTGGCCTTCTGCTCTTCTGAATTGTTGGGTCTGGCATATCACATCTTCCTCTTTACAATACTGCATAGATTTTCTATGAGGTTAAGGTCAGGCGAGTTTGCTGGCCAATTAAGAATGGGGACACCATGGTCCTTAAAGCAGGTACTGGTAGCTTTGGCACTGTGTGCAGGTGCCAAGTCCTCTTGGAAAATGAAATCTGCATCTCCATAAAGTTGGTCAGCAGCAGGAAGCATGAAGTGCTCTAAAACTTCCTGGTAGACGGCTGCGTTGACCTTGGACCTCAGAAAACACAGTGGACCAACACCAGCAGATGACATGGCACCCCAAACCATCACTGACTGTGGAAACTTTACACTGGTCCTCAAGCAGCGTGGACTCTGTGCCTCTCCTCTCTTCCTCCAGACTCTGGGACCTTGATTTCCAAAGGAAATGCAAAATTGACTTTGATCAGGGAGAACATAACTTTGGAGCACTCAGCAGCAGTCCAGTCCTTTTTGTCTTTAGCCCAGGCGAGACACTTCTGTCACTGTCTTTTGTTCAAGAGTGGCTCAACACAAGGTCTGCGACAGCTGAAACCCATGTCTGCATACGTCTGTGCGTGGTGGTTCTTGAAGCACTAACTCCAGCTGCAGTCCACTCTATATGAATCTCGCCCACATTTTTGAATGGGTTTTGTTCCACAGTCCTCTCCAGGGTGCAGTTATCCCTGTTGTTGTACACTTTTTTCTACCACATCTTTTCCTTCCCCTTGCCTCTCTATTAATGTGCTTGGACACAGAGCTCTGTGAACAGCCAGCCTCTTTAGCAATGACCTTTTGTGTCTTGCCCTCCTTGTGCAACGTGTCAAAGGTCGTCTTTTGGACAACTGTCGAGTCAGCAGTCTTCCCCATGATTGTGTAGCCTACAGAACTAGACTGAGAGACCATTTAAAGGCCTTTGCAGGTGTTTGGAGTTAATTAGCTGATAGTGAACCTTTTCGCAATATTCTAATTTTCTGAGATACTGAATTTGAAGTTTTCATTAGATGTCAGTTATGATAATCAAAATTAAAACAAATAAACATTTGAAATATATCAGTCTGTGTGTAATAAATGAATATAATATACAAGTTTCACTTTTTGAATAGAATTACTGAAATAAATAAACTTTTTCATATATTCTAATCTCTCTCTTAATCGTACCTCTTCTAACCCCATAGTCTATAACTCTCTTGCAATCCACTCACAATTTAGCAAACAATTTGGCCTCCATCAAGCAAGTCTGTCCAGTTCAATTGCATTTAATAACCTTTGTCCCCCTTTGTTGCAAGATACTACATTCAGTGTGTGGCAAAGTAAAAGCTTAAAATATTGTAAAGATCTTTTTAATGAAAATAAATTTGCTTTGTTTGCACAACTGTCCAATAAATATGATTAATTATCTGGCTGCTAGGATTGGGAGGCCGTTGTATAAAAGGTGGCATCCACTTGTGTTATGACCTTGCTTCCGGTGATGCACACTTCTGGGTTCTCATTTATGCTTTTTCCGCGAGCTGTAGCAAGTAAGGGCTGTGTTTACATTGTCGCTGCTTCGAGTTTTCTTGCCCTGATGCTGATTTATCCCTCATGTTCCAGAACACGCTGGTGGATACCTTGTTAGAAGCCCTCCGGCCATAAGATTCAGGTAGAGTTTCAGTGCAGCATGTTCTATATGGATCAAAATATCAAGGAAGATTTCAGTTCGTGAAATGCTCCAACAGCATTTTTTTTTGTCAATATTCTTAGCTGCACACATAAAGCTAAAGTTACATTTTACTGATTTAAAGTCAGGTGTGTTGTGCTCATCTAATGTTTGTCCTTCTGCTGTCACTGCAATCTGACTGAGATGCGACTGCTCGCCTGCAGGCTGCCTCACAGGATCGCTGTTTGGGAGAGAAAAAGAAGAGAACATGAGAAAAGAATGTTTTTGGGTGAAACAGTATTAATGGATTGGATTTTTTTATTCCTTCCTGATATCCAATCCAGTAATTTAGGTCAGGATTGGACCAATACTGAATATCGGATTGGTGCATCCCTAATATAAAGTATAAAGTGGGGAGAACCGTTGTGCTTGTTTAAGGAGGGAGCACCACAGGAGAGCTTGGGCAGTTTAATTGGCAGTTTACCCAAAGCAAAAGGGCACATTAAAAAAATGAAGACCACTGACTCTTTTAAATAAGAAGTTTTGAATCATGTTCCACATACTATCTGGGTCTTTCAGAAATCTTTGGATCCAATTCATTTTAATAATTTGGTTAAATGAGGAGAAATCTAAAATGTTAAGACCCCCCCTGTGCTAATGACAGAGACACAATTTTTTTTCTTGTGTAGCTCATTTTTCCAGATGAAATTAAATGATTCTGTCCAGACAGGATGTTATATGTTTCGAGACTTCGATGAGAAGAGAAGACGTACGACGCCCTCGTCAGGGCTTCTGGTTTGCTCAGTAACACTCCGCCCATAGAGAGATAAATCTCTGGCCAACAAAGAGTTAAATTTCTTTTGAATAGATGAAATAACTGGGTCTATATCGTCTGCCATTAATTTCTTTTCATCCATTAAGATTGTAATTCTCAGATATCTGACTGTATGTCTGACTGGAATAGGGCAGATTTCTGTGTCAGTGAGGTTTTTTAGAGCAAGAGTTTCACACTTGTTTAAGGTTCAAGCCAGAGATTCCAGAAAATTCTCTGATGATGGATAATGCTGGAATTTTTTCAGTTCAATGTTTTGATGATCATTTCTCTGCTAATGTGGTTGCTAGAAATGATGCATTTGAAATGATTATGTAGCACCCAACCCTTGGAGCTAATATGCAAACAAGATTTAAACACAGTAGTACTATGGGCGGGGCCCTGGGTTCTTTAACTTATTGGCTTCCGTACTAACTTGTATTGATAAGGAAATTTGGTGATTGGTATCTCCACTTAGGAGAATACCACCCTCTGGCATTTTATAAGAATTGTTGTTGTTATCGAGTATTGAAACATATTTCTCTGGGTCAAAATTACTAAACAGGGGAAAAAACATACATGAAAGAAATAACACACACACACACACAGAACTCTACCTCAAAAATATAGAATTTAGTAAACATAAATATCTGCAGTTTCAAATAAAACAAAAGCACAAAATAAGCGTTTTAATTATGAATAAGAATAAAACAATTAAATGTGGATTATGAAACATTAGGTCTCTCTCTTCCAAGTCCCTGTTAGTAAATGATTTAATAACTGATCAACATATTGATTTATTCTACCTTATAGAAACAGCAGGATGAATGTTAGTTTAAATGAATCAACACCCCCGAGTCACACTAACTGTCAGAATGCTCGAAGCACAGGTTGAGGAGGAGGATTAGCTGCAATCTTCAATTCCAGCTTATTAATTAATCAAAGACCCAGACAAAGTTTTCATTCTTTTGAAAGCCTGACTCTTAGTCTTGTCCACCCTAATTGAGAAATTCAAAACCCTGTTTTATTTGTTGTTATCTATCGTCCACTTGGTCCTTACTCAGAGTTTCTGTCTGATTTCTCAGACTTTTTATCTGATTTAGTGCTCAGTTCAGATCATTATAGTATGTGATTTTAACATCCATGTAGATGCTGAGAATGACAGCCTCAACACTGCATTTAATCTATTGTTAGATTCAATTGGCTTCTCTCAAAATGTAAAGGAGCCCACCCACCACTTTAATCATACTCTGGATCTTGTCCTAACATATGGCATAGAAACTGAAGACTTAACAGTATTCCCTGAAAGCCCCCTCCTGTCTGATCACTTCTTAGTAACATTTACATTTACTTTAATGGATTACACAGCAGTGGGGAATAAGTTTTATTACAGTAGAAGTCTTTCTGAAAGTGCTGTAACTAAGTTTAAGGATCCAATTCCTTCATTATTATGCTCTTCAGTGCCATGTGCCAACACAGTGCAGAGCAGCTACCTAAACTCTGCTCCCAGTGAGGTCGATTATCTCAATAATTTTACATCCTCACTGCGTACGAATTTGGATACTGTGGCTCCTCTGAAAAGGAAAGCTTCAAATCAGAAGTGCCTGACTCTGTGGTATAATTCACAAACGCACAGCTTAAAGCAGATAACCCGTAAGCTGGAGAGGGAATGGCGTTGTTTTAGAGTAAATAAAATTGAATTGAATTGAACTAAATTAGAAGATGCTCATTTAGCCTGGAAAAAGAGTTTGTTGCTCTATAAAAAAGCCCTCCGTAAAGCTAGGACATCTTACTACTCATCATTAATTGAAGAAAATAAGAACAACCCTAGGTTTGTTTTCAGCACTGTAGCCAGGCTGACAAAGAGTCAGAGCTCTGTAGAGCCGAGTATTCCTTTCACTTTAACTAGTAGTGACTTCATGGATTTCTTTACAAATAAAATTTTAGACATTGGAGAAAAAAATATTCATAACCATCTCAAAGATTTATCTTCATGTTCGGCTGCTTTCAGCACTGCTGGTATTTGTTTAGACTCTTTGCTCCAATTGATCTTTCAGAGTTAACTTCAATAGTTACTTCCTCCAAACCAGCAACATGTTTGTTAGATCCCATTCCTACTAGACTGTTCAAAGAAGTCTTTCCAATTATTGATGCTTCAATCTTAAAAATGATCAATCTGTCTTTATTAGTTGGCTATGTACCACAGGCCTTCAAGGTGGCAGTAATAAAAATGCTACTTAAAAAGCCATCACTGACCCAGCTGTCTTAGCTAATTATAGGCCAATCTCCAACCTTCCTTTTCTCTCAAAGATTCTTGAAAGAGTAGTTGTAAAACAGCTAACTGATCATCTGCAGAGGAACGGTTTATTTGAAGAGTTTCAGTCAGGTTTCAGAATTCATCACAGTACAGAAACAGCATTAGTGAAGGTTACAAATGATCTTCTTACAGCCTCTGACAGTGGACTCATCTCTGTTCTTGTCCTGTTGGACCTCAGTGCAGCTTTTGATACTGTTGACCATAACATTTTATTACAGACATTAGTGCATACTATAGGTACTCAGATACTCAGCTTTACCCATCAATGAAGCCAGATGACGCACATCAATTAGTTAAACTGCAGGAATGTCTTAGAGACATTAAGGCCTGGATGACCTCTAATTTCCTGCTTCTAAATTCAGATAAAACTAAAATTCTTGTACTCGGCCCCACAAATCTTAGAAACACGATGTCAAATGGCATTACTTTGGCTTCCAGTAACACTGTGACAAATCTTGGAGTCATTTTTGACCAGGATATGTCCTTCAATGCACATATTAAACAAATATAAAGGACTGCTTTCTTGCATTTGAGTAATATTTCTAAAATTAGAAACATCCTTTCTCAGAGTGATGCTGAAAAGCTCATTCATGCATTTATTACTTCTAGGCTGGATTATTGTAATTCATTATTATCAGGCTGTCCTAAAAGCTTCCTGAAAAGCCTTCAGCTGATCCAAAATGCTGCAGCTAGAGTACTGACAGGGACTAGAAAGAGAGAGCAGATTTCTCCCATATTGGCTTCTCTTCATTGGCTCCCTGTTAAATCTAGAATAGAATTTAAAATTCTTCTCCTCACCTACTCGGTCTTGAATAATCAGGCTCCATCTTATCTCTAAGACCTCATAGTCCCATATCACCCCAACAGAGCACTTCTCTCTCAGACTGCTGGCTTACTTTTGGTTCCTCGGATACTTAAGAGTAGAATGGGAGGCAGAGCCTTCAGCTTTCAGGCTCCTCTTCTGTGGAACCAGCTTCCAGCTTGGATTTGGGAGACAGACACTCTCTATTTTTAAGATTAGGCTTAAAACTTTACTTTTTGATCAAGCTTATAGTTGGGGCTGGATCAGGTGACTTTGAACCACCCCTTAGTTATGCTGCTATAGGCCAAGGCTGCTGGGGGGTTCCCATAATGCACTGTTTCTTTTCATTCACCTTATTTACTTTGTTTATACTCCACTCTGCATTTAATCATTAATTGTTATTAATCTCTGGCTCTCTTCCACAGCATGTCTTTTTTTCTCTCCCCTCAGCCCAACCAGTCACAGCAGATGACTGCCCCTCCCTGAGCCTGGTTCTGCTGGAGGTTTCTTCCTGTTAAAAGGGAGTTTTTCCTTCCCACTGTCGTCAAGTGCTTGCTCATAGGGGGTCGTTTTTGACTGTTGGGTTTTCTCTGTATTATTGTAGGGTCTTTACCCACAATACAAAGCGCCTTGAGGTGACTGTTTGTTGTGATTGGCGCTATATGAATAAAATTTTATTGAACTGAATTGAAATTGAATTATTAGTGTCAGAGCATTTGTAAATAAATCAAATTACTTTTGAAAATATTTCTGTGAGACACACACACTACCACTGCAACACGATATCACAGTCCTTTAAAATAAAATAAAACAAAAGGTGCAGGCCTGTGTTGACGCTTGTCTGTGGTGTGGTCTGAAACTTTATGACCGTTTAACTTGCAACACAAAGAGAAACAAAACAATTTTTGCCCCCCAGTCTACGGGTAAGGAGCGCAACATGAGGGATGGATGGGTGTCCCTGCTCAAGTTCCCAAAACTACAAACACAAGCTCCATATATGAAGTCAAGCCAGTCTATTTACCACCTTTTACCCAGGTGTTGGGTAACAGGATGCCAAACAGGAAGCCAAAAACTAGAAAATAACAGAAGCTTGGGCTCTGGGGTGAGCCAAGGCCAAAATAACAAACAAAACATCTTGTTTGATCCTCGAATCGACCAATTAATGTCCTGGTTCAATTAGAGCTGGTGTTTAAACAGTCGTCCTCATCATGAACCAGGGCATTTATCGGTCGATTCGAGGATCAAACACCTGTTGTGAATTTTGCCATTAAGCTCCTCATTAGAGAACAGCAACTTGTGCAAAAAGTTCTGAAACATTTAACAGTTGGACAGCTTAGAGAAGGTCACATTAAGTTCACCTGTAAAGGTTTGAATGCATTTTAGGCTCGTCCTGCAATTTCACCCAAAAGCCAAATATCCCTAACTTTTTGTGAGTAGTGTATTTCCGTATATTCTGGGAGGATAAGGCATTTTAATTAAATAATGCAGATCGTGTTGGGAAAATGAATCCATTATGAACAGATCCAGACTGGATGAGCTGGAAAATAAGTGAAGTAACATCATTTCAGCCTCATCTTCACTGAAACATTCACATCATCTTCTGATCCAGACACTTTTCCATCCAAAGTATTTTGTCTGTCTAAAGCTTCATCCAGATCAGTGTGATGTAACAGTGATGCTACAGTAACTGCAGTAAATGTTTCAGAGGAACTGACTGACAGTCTGACAGCTGCCTCATTATAAATCCGCGACATCATCGCTGTCTCCGTCCTTACAGCCTGATGACGACTGAACGACTGTAAAAGCTTCATGTTACGCACAAAAATAACAAACTAACGTCTAACTGGGATTTCAGTGCTTGTAGAAACATAAACGTCTGCAGATGAATTCGCTTCTCTGATCGCTTTGCAGAGTCTTTATGAATGAGGAAATAAATCAGTGTCAGACAGGTGGTTCAGGTGCAGCAGGAGGGGAGCAGTCAAAGAGACAGAGTTTGTTGGATAAGACCTGACAGCGAGCAGGTTAGGGTCACAGAGTCTGTTACCATGGTAACTGACTCAGAGTTGGAGTTAGCGCTCTTTCTGGAACTGAAATCCCGAGTTTCCCTCATTTTAGGGTTTAACAAACTCGGAGTTATTAGCAAAACCTGCTTTCTGGAATAGGCCCCTGGTCCTTGATTGGTTACACACAGGGGCGTGGTGGCCATCGGGAGTTTCAGGAGGTTTCCCGAAAGGCCGGCGATTTCCAGGCCGAACCGGCCGGTGATCAGATTTTTTTTTTTTTTATAAACCCAATTAAGCACTGCAGCGCTCACGGCCACAGGTGCAGACGGTGATGGTCGGTCGTGAACGTTTCAGCTCAAAGAGTTGGCTCTTTGAAGTGAATGACAGGAGCTGGCTCTTCACTGAGAGCCGTTTAGCCCAGCCAGCACACCATAGGAAAGGTGAAAGGCGAGACACCAGCTAAGGGACCGATCTTGTCCCCCCCCCACGTCCCCCCCTTTGCTGCTCAGCTTTCATTCTCAGTGGCTCCACTCTGCATTCTGCTGCAGCTTAAAAATTTATAATATATAATAAATTATTATTATTATTGGTCTGTTTGGTAGATTTGTTTGCAGTGTTTTGTGCATTTGTTTTTGTGTTAAATAAAAATGAAAAGTTTGATCAAAATATTATACAAAAGTAAGAATGCCTGCTTTGGTAATAGAACAAATACATAAAATCAAGCAAGTATAAGGCTTCTCATATAGGGAACACTGAATGCAAAAGTATTTATCTTACAAAACATTCATATTTGCCAAGTTAAGCTAAAATATATGAGGCTGCAGATGATAATAAATTAAGAGCCGTGCTTTCTTTGTCATTACATAGACACACACAGTTGTTTTAATGCTGCTGAAAAAACATAGTGTTTTTATACTGCAAATAAAGTTCTCTTGTTTTAAAATTATGGTTTGTCCATTGTACGATCAGATAAAAGGCCTCTCCAAACCAAGCTCCTGAGCTGAATTTCAGCCCCAGCCTGCCCCTGGTTACATAGTTCACAAACAACCAATACAAATAAACACAAGTCAAGACTGACATTCTGATGCTCAGTGGGGATAGGTTGTATACAGTGCAAAATGCTTTAAAGCGCAGAGAAACAAATTAAAATCACATACTGCTTCATTAACAATCAAATTGATTTTGTGAGCTACTGTTTTCACATAACTCACTTATGAACTTTATGAAAACTATGCATGAACTATTAGTTATTTAAACATTGTAAAGCTATTTACTCATGCCCATAATCATTTATGGACTGGGCTGCAGTAAATGACCTTCCAGATGTCAGACCATCAAGCCTGTTACGTTTTGAGGGAGACAGATTTTACTTAAATCTCAGGTAGAAAATTCTGTAGGCCATTCTGAATCGCATTCTCAAAGTCGGAGGCAGTGATTTGATATTGATTTATGAGCTTTCATAAATCCAATTTAACATTCTAGGCTGGAAAAAATTCTTAATGACAATACACAAAAGCAATGTAATATACAAGTGTATATTGCTATGGTGTATTTTCTTTTGGATATTTATGTTGGGAATTTTAGAAGGACGTTATTCCTTTAAATGTATAAAATTATCAGTTAAAGTTCATGAAGTGTTTTGTTCAGGACCATGATTGTTAAAACTGTCCAATAAATATGAACCTTTTTGTACAGTTTGGTGTTGGCTTATTTAAAATCCTAATTCCTAGGAACAGAATTAGCACATTTACCAGGCTGTGTGCTCTTTATATTGACACAATGTGTTAACATCTGTTTTAAGAGCGCAAACGATCAAGTTATGTCATAGACGTCTTGTATTTTATAAGTCCCTGAATAAGTGATCTGCACACATGAACACAGTAAATGCTGAGAGGATGCGGATGGTGCGCGCGCGCACGCGCGCGTGCGTGCGCACGTGTGTGTGTGTGTGTGTGCAGTGTTCTAGCTAGCGGTTGATCGCAAGGCGCCGCGCCGGTCTGAGACGCCCAGTGATGCTGACAGTGATGCACTGTCAGCTCACCTGTGCAGGTCTCCCTTTTCATCTTCTCCCATATCTGTCCCACCAATCCGCTCTTTTCCCCACATCGCAAGTGAGGAAAATAGACAGATGGTTTACCTCCAATGTCAGCGTTCAGATCTTTTGCGTCCCACCTGTTTGGAAAATCCCTGTTTTCCACTTTTCCTTTGGTCGTTTTTGGGGAGTCAGGCAGCTTAAATATCACTATAAAAAGTGCTGACCGATGTTTTATCCACTGATCCCTGATCAATCGGCAATACGGAAAACAGGTTAGCGCACAGTTCTTGGCCTGCCGGCACCTGTTGCAGTGGATTGTGGGATTTGTAGTATAAGTGGTGGGAGCACATTTACCTGCAGGCTATTAATAATAACTATATGAAATCATCTTGCTGGCCGTATAAAATTAGATCGTGGGCCAGAAGTGGCCCGCAGGCCTTGAGTCTGACACGTGACATGGAGAAAAACTACAGTACGGAAGTTAAAATGTGCAGATGAATTGTGAGTACAAAAAATTATTTCTTATCTGATTACTTGATTAACTGATGGAATAATCGATACAATACTCGATTAATAAAATAATTGATAGTTGCAGCCCCACTTGTATTCAGGAAGGCATAGTCAAAAAAATTTCTGGCTAGAATCCTGGTGTGTGTATGCATGTGGGTTGGGTTGGGGGGGCTGGTCGCCTAAAAATGTGTCCGCATACACCTCAAAGTATATAGCTGCACACCTGCTTCTCCGCAATAAAAAGTGCTGACCAGAGTCGTCGGGCATCTGCCCTCTACTAGTTCAACTTCACATCCTGCCCCCCCCCACAATTGCTTGATTGGTTACATAGTTCACAAACAACCAATGCAAATAAACACAAGACTGACATTCTGATGCTCAGTGGGGATAGGTTGTATACAATGCAAAATGCTTTAAAGCGCAGAGAAACAAATTAAAGTGACAAACTGCTTCATTAACAATAAGAATGATTTTGTCAGCTATTGTTTTTACATAACTCACTTATGAACTTTATAAAAACTGTACATGAACTATTAGTTATTTAAACATTGTAAAGCTATTTACTCGTGCCCATAATGTATGGACTGGGCTACAGTAAATGCCTTTTTACTGTTACCTCGACCAGATCCCGGCTCCTAACCGTAGTAGGGAGACCTCTGGTTTATACTTCGCTTGGCTCGTGGCTGGTAACTAGCTTGCTCCTCCTCTGTGGGTCGGCTTCAGCAAAGCGGAGAAATGCAGCGAGTCGGAAGATTTTAGCAACAAAACTTTTATTCCGTTCCATCGCCACCGAACACACTTTTTCCCGCTAGCCCGCTAACGCGCACACACACAGGGGGGAGATAAAGTGGGTGGTCTCTCTTAGCCTACAACACACAACCTGTGGCTTGAAATACATTTCCCATAAGGCTACACGCTTAAAGAGGAAGACTCTGCCTGTAACAAGAGAAAACAATTCCATACACATGTTGTTGTTGTTGCCATGGAGCTAAAATGAACAGTCTAGAATGCTGCCTTTGATCTTAGCAATCACTTCTCCGCAAGTGCTGACCAGAGTCGCTCTGAAGTAGAATGACGTCATAACCAATCAAAACGCTGGCCAGTGACGATGCATCAGAGGCTTTACATGGGCCAAATTCAAGGCGTTCTATATCCTGCTTTTGACAATCAAGAGATTTAAGAAAGCAATATCAACCTTCAGTACTGAAGTCACTCATCTGACATTTTCAATAAGATTTCAAAAAACAAACAATGTCGCAGGAGAAATTCAGCAGTTTTATGTCTGTCACAGAGCTAAAGGACTCAGCCACACACTATGTGTCAGAGAAGTACAAAATAACTGAGCCTATGAAACTTCAACACATAATTTGTGCTCTCCGGTTGGAGTTAAGCGACGTAGAGGCCCAGAATGATATTTATAAGGCAAGTGTCCTAGCCCTAAAAGATCAGCTCAAAAAAACAGGTATTAAATGGGCTGATTACAATTCCAAGCTTCAAGCTAAAATGGGGGTGATAGAAAAGCAGACAATTATTTCAAATGAGCTCAAAGAATCGCTCATAACTAAACTGGTCCAGCTGCAAAATCTGAATGAGGAAAAGCAAAAAGAGATCGACAGTCTAAAAGAAGCACTGGAACTGAGTGGTGCCAGGAATAAGTTTCTGCTTGAATCTCAGTTAAGGAAAACCAAAGCTGAGAATGAAAATTTGTTGACAAAGGTTCACACCCTCCAGGAAAATGAGAAAATCTACAATCAAAATAACAAGAGTCTCTCTGCTGAACTAGCCCATCTCCAAAAGGTGACTGATAAAAAACAAGAGGAGATTGGAAATTTGACAAGAAAAATATTCAAGCTTGAGAATCAGGTGAAGAAGGCTGAAGATGATAAACGGGCCCAAGTGGAGTCTGTGGAGGCAAAAATGCAGGCAGAGATTAAAAGACTGAATCCTGCCCTGCATTATCTTCAAGAAAAGCACGATTCTCTCCTGGATGAGAACAAGCGTGTTGTTGCTGAACTGTTCCAGGCTGAAAGCCAGAGAGATGAACAAAAGGAGGAGAATTTAAAGCTTGTAAAAGCTGTCAGAGATCTTTTAGACCAACGGGCAAAGGCTGAAGATGATAAACGGGCCCAAGTGGAGTCTGTGGAGGCAAAAATGCAGGCAGAGATTAAAAGAATGAATTCTGCACTGCATTATCTTCAGGAAAAGTGCAATTCTCTCCTGGATCAGAACAAGCGTGTCGTTGCTGAGCTGGTCCAGGTTGAAAGCCAAAGAGATGAACAAATGGAGGAGAATTTAAAGCTTATGAAAGCTGTCAGAGACCTTGAAGAACAACGATCAAAGGCTGAAAAAGATAAATGGGCCCAAGTGGAGTCTGTGGAGGCAAAAATGCAGGCAGCGATGCATAATCTTCAAGAAAAGCATGATTCTCTCCTGTTTCAGAACAAGAGCATTGCTGCTGAGCTGAACGAGGTTCAATTAAGGAGAGGCACACAAAGGGATGAGATTTTAATGCTTAGGGAAGTTGTCAGAGATCTTGGAGACCAATGGGTAAAGGCTGAAGAAAAAAAATGCGCCCAGATGGAGTCTGTGGATGCAATGATGCAGGCAGAAATTAAAAGACTGAATTCTGCACTGCATGATCTTCAAGAAAAGCACGATTCTCTCCTGCGTGAGAACAGGCGTGTTGTTGCTCAGATGGTCCAGGCTGAAAGGCAGAGAGATGAACAAGAGAAGGACATTTTACAGCTTCTGAATTCTATCACAGATCTTGAAGGCCAACGGAAAAAAGCCGAAAAGGATAAACGGGCCCAAGTGGAGTCTGTGGAGGCAAAAATGCAGGCAGAGATTAAAAGAATGAATTCTGCACTGCATGATCTTCAGGAAAAGCATGATTCTCTCCTGGATCAGAACAAGAGCATTGCTGCTGATCTGGTCCAGGCTGAAAACCAGAGAGATGAACAACAGAAGGAGATTTTAAAGCTTATGAAATCTAACAGAGACCTTGAAGACCAACAGGCAAAGGCTAAAGAAGAAATAATGCAGAAGGAAAATGAACTAGAAAAACAGAGCAGAATAATTGCAGATAAGCAGGAGCAGATAAATGATCTGAATAAAGACAGAGATTACAAGACGGATAACCGAAGATCTTAAGGATCAGCTGAGTTTGCTCCAGCAGGAACAGACATTGGCTGATTTAAGAGAGGTACGCGAAACTGCTGCATCTGAAGAAATGGAGGATCCTGTTGCAAACCTGCCTCCTAACATGGTTCAAAATAGTGGTTCATGGTCTCACTGTGCCAAACGCCTACTTAAAGTAGGTTTAGGTCTAATTCCTGCAGGTATTGTGTCAGCCTCAGTGTATTACAGCTACAACGCACGTACCGACTGTTCTCCTTGGGACATCGTCAACAATCTCTTCAATCCCTACCGCAAATTTGAATATATACCACCTCCCTTTTAAAGAATGGAATGGTGTTTTCCATCTAGGGGTGGCTGTAGCTCAGTAGGTAGAGCAGGTCACCTACTGATCAGAAGGTCAGCGGTTCGAATCCTGGCTACTCCGGGCTACATGCCAATGTATCCTTGGGCAAGATACTTAACCCCAAGTTGCTCTCCGACCGTTCTGTCGGAGTATGAATGTGTGTGAATGTTAGGTAATTAAAAGCACTTAGCTTCATAAAAATGGAAGTGCTTGTATGAATGGGAGTGCATGGGTGAATGCAAACAGGTTGTATAAGCACTTTGAGTGCTCTGACTGAGTAGAAAAGCGCTATATAAGAACTAGTCCATTTACCATCTACAGTCCAGAGAGCCTTATGTTGCTTATATTATGCAAGTGAAAGTAAATGTGTGTGTGTTCTTTTCCCCTTACCCCCAACCAGTCACAGCAGATGACTGCCCCGCCCTGAGCCTGGATCTGCTGGAGGTCTCTTCTTGTTAAAGGGAGTTTATCCTTCCCACTGTCACCAAGTGCTTGCTCATAGGAGATCATTTGATTGTTGGGGTACAATACTAGTCAAAGGTTTGGACACACTCACCCATGGGTGTGTCCAAACTTTTGACTAACTGTATGGGATTGAACTGAATTGGCTTGAAAAACTGAAGAACTCAGGTTCTCAGGACAACAAGCAGTTGTTTTCACATTATGTAATAAAAATAAATTTCTTTAAAATTAAAACCTATCCAGCATTTGTTCAAAAATTATTCCATTTTATTATAATCTGTACTTAGTACACAACAACACTGGTACACTTAACTGGTACATTTAATGTAGACATCTTTGTTTTCTTCAACTCAACATCTATACTAAAATATGACTGCATCCATCGACTAATGTAATGCTTCACGATAAAATGACTCAACAGCCAATACATGAATTAAAGAACTTTTTTTCCTGAAATCAGTTTTTCCTCGTGGAAATGTGTTCACATACATGCAATCAGTGGCTTCAAAGTGTTTTCTTCAACCAGGATACCTGACAAACACTGACATACAGTTCATTTAACAATATGCTGAATATGTTTAAGCTACAATCACTACCTTGCATTTCACCACAGGCAAGCTGAATGGCAAGTTCCATGTCTGTCCACTCATGATTAAGGATGTTCTGATCCGATATTCAGGATCGGTCCAATCCTGACCTAAATTACTGGATTGGATATTGTGAAGGAATAAGAAAAATGCAATCTGATCCATTAAATATCACAAAAATGCTTAATGAAATTTGCAACATGCCATAAGCCAATGCATCACCTTCTCACATAGGAGCAGCAGGCATCAGGTGATAGTTGTGTGATTTGTGTCGGTATCAGCAGATATCCAAATGTAAAATATTGGTACACACTACAGTATCAGTCAAAAGTTTGGACACACTCACCCATTGAAATGAATGAGTGAGTGTGTCTAAATGTTTGATGGAACTGCTGGGGTCTGCAACACCACCAAAAAGTCAAAGGGGTCATGAATAGATTAAAGGAAATGGGACTCTATAATTGTGTTTTTACAAGAAACTCATCTTCTTGACAACTTAAAGGTGAGGAGGAGAGGAGGAGATGGAGGGGTAACATATTTGTGGCACCACTTACATCCCAATCCAGAGGGGTTACTTGATTCTCAAATAATAGATCCAAGTATGGACAGACTGACTGGGATCGATCAGTCACATAACAGCTATAATTATAGATTTATGACAGATCTGAAGTTGCTAGATATACGGAGAGAGGAACCCAGGTACTAAAATCTTATTCAAATACTTTTCAAACCCACTCTAGAATAGAATTTCAATTGAGAATTCATGACTGCTCTTATGATAATATTGTCAGACCATGCTCTGTGTTGTTTGGTCTATAGAGATAAGCTAAAAAGAGAACCTCAGAGATGGCACCTCAGTATAAATGGCTATAAGATGAAGGCATGGTGAAAAACTTTGGAAAACAAATTCTTTCAAATGAATACTACACAAACATTACAAAATGGGAGGTTTAAGGCCTTCCTTAGAGGGCATATCAATCTAAAATCAATCTAAAGCATATATAAATCTAAAAAGACTCAAGAAATTAGGTTACAAATACAGAATAAAAGTACTCCAAATTAAAGTCAATTCTACTGGTGCAAGCCTTAATTACAGGTATGCAGGAACAAGTCCAGAATAAATGGGACAAGAGGTCAATTTCAGCAAATATATAAATGTAATTATTAAAAAGGTTTGTAATAAAATGAACCCATAAAAGGAAAACGCCCCATCTCCAGTGGTACTAATGACTTACACAAATACTTTCAGTGGTGCAACATGTCAGCCTGGTAGCAATCACCTGAGAAGAACAACTCAATCACACCAGTAGGAGGCTTAGAGGTGCTTTAATAAATCAATCCATTACAAATGTGATCCCACAAGGGACAGTTATCTTGGTGGCGCTGTCACTTGGTGTTTGTTGGCTCTCACTGCGGTATTGTATCACTTCCTGTTTTGAAGCACAGCGGTGTTTTGCTGTCTGTTAGCTGTTTAATCTGTATAGCTCGATTTATCTGGATAACTACATATTTCAGTGTAATCGTCACCTGCTTTATCTAGAGCACAGTCTTTGCTGAATCACCTGTATTCACATTATTCACTTTATTTGTTTTTAGAAATTCGCTAGCTTAGCGCAGCTAGTAGCTTAGCTCTTAGTCGACTCACTAGCAGCATGGCTTCTTCTCCTGTCCCTCCTGCACTTTCCTCCTCTCAGTGCCACATGTTTAGTTACTCCTCGGCCTCCTTTGGCAGTAATGGTACTTGTAATAAATGTAGTCTGTTTGTAGCTCTGGAGGCCAGGCTTTCTGAATTGGAGACTCGGCTCCGCACCCTGGAAAATCTAACTAGCCAGGCCCCTGTAGTCGGTGCGGACCATAGTGTAAAGTTTTTTAACAACTGTATCTATAGGACTCTTATTTTGAAACTGCTGGTTACTGAAACCAGATGTACCGCCGCAGGTTGGGAGGTTTGACACTTTTTGGAATTGCCTGAGTTGTTATGTAGCGAAGCTAAATAAAGAGACGTAACTCCCGTCATGATATATCGGTGGATTCATTAACAAACCGACAGGCACAACACATGGTAGCTTAGCCGCCGTTAGCTCCCCCCCAGCAGATCCCCAGCAGCAGGGAAAACAGGCCGGCTGGGTGACTGTGAGGAGGAAGCATAGTCCTAAGCAGAAGCCCCAGGTACACCACCAACCCATTCACGTCTCTAACCGTTTTTCTCCACTCTGCGACACACCCGCCGAGGAACAAACTCTGGTTCCCTTTCAGTCGATTCACTCGGTACAACACATATAGTATGGGATATCACGCCCTCGCGTGTCCTGCTGAAGACACCTCTATTCACGCCTCTAAGGCAAGTGACCTGTGATGACATATGTGTGTCTCCGCCCGCACATATATAACACTGTCATCACAGTCATTCCTCAGTTCTTACGTTCTTCACCTCGCTAAAAAAACCTCTGCCGAGGCGAGCTAGCTAGCTGCTGCTAGTTAGCTCTGTTGTCTGCCGGTTCGAAGTTAGTTTAACTGCCCCTGTTGGTGTTAGCCCCACCGCTCAGTTGGTGTGTGGACTGCCAGCGGAGCGCTAATTTTGAGTCTTCTAGTGCAGTATTTTCGCTTTGCGTTTTAGCATGAATACTAAACCAAAGCGAGCAGAGCAGAAATCCTCTGTTCTCCCCTGCCCTCAGGTGTGCGGTTTCTCTCTGCACGACAAGGACCAGCACGACGCATGCCCCGTCTGCCTGGGGATTGTCCACGCTAGGAGAGTGTTGACTGAGCCCGATGTCTGTGCGCTTTGTCGCCAGCTCCGGCGCTCAACCCTGGAGAGACGAGTGACGTTTGTGGAAAAAGTGCTGGGAAGGATGGCTGTTGCACGGCATAACCCCCTCCTCTCCGAGTCTGGGATCCCGGCTTCCCCTGGATCCAAAGGCGAGGAGTATCCAACTGATGTCCCCGCATTTAGCTGGGCAGACCATATGGAGGACACTGATGGGTTAGCCGAATTTGAGCCGGAACCATGCGAGAGCGCTGGCCAGCTTCAGTTTTAGCTAGTCACTTGCCAGAATGACGAGGTCCTGCTGGACATCGGCCTGGATTTGCATGGTTTGTCGGAGGATGAACAGGAGAGCCTGTCGTCAGCTCAGTGTGCTGCCGCTGCTGCGCCAGCCAACCGAGATGACGTCTTTTTTTTCGCTATTTCACCGTGCAGCGGATAAGCTGCAGGTGGACTGACCCTCTCCTCCTCCAACTCAGAAACCGTCACGGTTCGAGGGGTTTTTCCTCCAACCCGAGCCTACGACGGTCAGAAACCGCCTTCCCATGTTCCTAGATTTTGTCTCCGAGCTGACCGCTTCATGGAGCAAACCACTGTCTACCCGCGTCACTGTGCCCGGCTATGGACAGTATCTGGAACTTCACGGCACAGAGGAGGCTGGCTTAGGTAACCCACCTCTGATGGAGCCGTCCCTGGCGGCTTATCTGGCCCCACCCCATAACCATAGTGTGGCTGGCCCGTCAACTCTCCCGTCCAAGCAGGGCAGATTTTCCGCATCTCAACTGGATAAGATTTATCGGGCTAAGGCAGGCGCTGCCCGTGCCATGAGCTCCGCTACTATGCTCCAGACGTACCAGGCGATGTGCCTGGCGGAGCTCGTCTCACTGGTCCCCTGGTGAGGGAATGGAGGTCGCACCCCTTGGATGTGGCCCAGATTTGGGACATGTTTGGCAGGGCAGAGGTGGACCTGTTCACTTCAAGAGCGAATGCTCACTGCCCCGTTCTTCTCCATAACCGACCACGATACACCTCTGGGAACAGATGCATTTGCTCACCCATGGCCAGACATGCTCCTGTATGCTTTTTCCCTGGTGGAAATGATACAACCGGTTTTAGAGAGAGTGCGTCAGCAGCACCTCTCTCTGATTCTGGTGGCCCCCTGGTGGCCAGCGAAGCCATGGTATGCAGAAATAATCAGATGACTGCCCCGCCCTGAGCCTGGATCTGCTGGAGGTTTCTTCTTGTTAAAGGGAGTTTATCCTTCCCACTGTCACCAAGTGCTTGCTCATAGGAGATCATTTGATTGTTGGGGTACAATACTAGTCAAAAGTTTGGACACACTCACCCATGGCTGTGTCCAAACTTTCGACTAACTGTATGGGATTGAACTGAATTGGCTTGAAAAACTGAAGAACTCAGGTTCTCAGGACAACAGGCAGTTGTTTTCACATTATGTAATAAAAATAAATTTCTTTAAAATTAAAACCTATCCAGCATTTGTTCAAAAATTATTCCATTTTATTATAATCTGTACTTAGTACACGACAACACTGGTACACTTAACTGGTACATTTAATGTAGACATCTTTGTTTTCTTCAACTCAACATCTATACTAAAATATGACTGCATCCATCGACTAATGTAATGCTTCACGATATATTGACCCAACAGCCAATACATGAATTAAAGAACTTTTTTTCCTGAAATCAGTTAATTAAGGGGTTAATAACTTGAGAAAGAGAGAAGATACAACATTTATGATGCCAGATTCTGAAAGTCTGGGTCAAAATTACCCAGGACACCAATTTTCAGGCAAAGCTTATTATTCATGTGGGGGATATTGCCTGTTGAAATATTAAGAAATTGAAACCCATGATTCACAAGGTCAAATATAGGGCACGGCACCCAATGTTAGGAGGGCCATATCTTGTAAACCCTTTGGAGCTGAGGCCTATAATTTTGCATGTGTTCATTACACACAGAGGTACTTTCAAAATAATTTTCAAATCCTTCTACTCACATACAAGGTCTTGAATAATCAGGCTCCATCTTATCTGAAAGACCTTATACTCCCATATCACCCCAACAGAGCACTTCGCTCTCAGACTGCTGGCTTACTTGTGGTTGCTAGGGTACTTAAGAGTAGAATAGGAGGCAGAGCCTTCAGCTTTCAGGCCCCTTTTCTGTGGAACCAGCTCCCAGCTTGGATTCGGGAGACAGACACCCTCTCTATTTTTAAGATTAGGCTTAAAACTTTACTTTTTGAACTAGCCTATGGTTAGGGCTGGATCAGGTGACTTTGAACCACCCCTTAGTTATGCTGCTATAGGCCTAGGCTGCTGGGGGGTTCCCATAATGCACTGTTTCTTTTCATTCACCTTATTTACTTTGTTTATACTCCACTCTGCATTTAATCATTAATTGATATTAATCTCTGGCTCTCTTCCACAGCATGTCTTTTTTCTCTCCCCTCAGCCCAACCGGTCACGGCAGATGACTTTCCCTCCCTGAGCCTGGTTCTGCTGGAGGTTTCTTCCTGTTAAAAGGGAGTTTTTCCTTCCCACTGTCGCCAAGTGCTTGCTCATAGGGGGTCGTTTTTGACTGTTGGGTTTTCTCTGTATTATTGTAGGGTCTTTACCTGCAATACAAAGCGCCTTGAGGCGACTGTTTGTTGTGATTTGGCGCTATATTTAGCGCCAAATCATAGTTCAGATGTCCAGTCACCCTTTTTTTAAGCTCCAGAGACTACTATGACCTGGTTGACTGAGAACCTACACAGATGTTATTTAACTTGGACAGCAAACCTGATTCTTTAACACCAACATACTAAAATTAAACTGAAGCTCAACCAGCACCTCATCCCAAGATAACAGATTTATCAGCTATACTGAAGTACATTTCATTACATTCAAAAGCATATATTCTTTATCAGGATTATATAAAAAATATAAATGGCATATGAATTAAGTCTAATGCAGTCTGACCTAATGAAACACCATTCCAGCGTTAATCACAGATACACAATAAACTGCAGCAGGAATCAAATGAGTTTGTTTTTCACGTCAAACACTCCAGATTCATTTATTTAAATTAATGTTTCACGGAGTCAACCATCTGCAACATCGCGTGGAGATCTGGGGCAGTGCCATTGGATTGGCAGACCGGGGTGGTGGTCCCCATCTTTAAGAAGGGAGACCGGAGGGTGTGCTCCAACTTTCGGGGGATCACACTCCTCAGCCTCCCCGGTAAGGTCTATGCCAGGGTGCTGGAAAGGAGGGTGCGTCCGTTAGTCGAACCTCGGATTCAGGAGGAACAATGCGGTTTTCGTCCTGGTCGTGGAACGCTGGACCAGCTCTTTATCCTCTCAAGGATATTCGAGTGTGCGTGGGAGTTTGCCCAACCAGTCTACATGTGCTTTGTGGACTTGGAGAAGGCATTCGACCGTGTTCCTCGGGGTGTTCTTTGGGAGGTTCTGCGGGAGTATGGGGTGTCTGGCCCATTGTTGCGGGCCATTCAGTCCTTGTACAACCACAGTGAGAGCTTGGTCCGTATAGCCGGTAATAAGTCGGATTTGTTTCCTGTGGGTGTTGGACTCCGTCAGGGCTGCCCTTTGTCACCGATTCTGTTCATAATTTTTATGGACAGAATTTCTAGGCGTAGCCAGGTGGCGGAAGGCTTCTTCCTTGGTGGCCTCAGAGTCACATCTCTGCTTTTTGCAGATGATGCGGTTCTGTTGGCTTCATCACGGGGGGGCCTCCAGCTCGCAGTGGAACGGTTCGCAGCCGAGTGTGAAGCGGCTGGCATGAGAATCAGCACCTCTAAGTCTGAGGCCATGGTCCTCAGCCGGAAAAGGGTGGAGTGCCATCTCCGGCTCAGGAACGAGTTCTTGCCTCAAGTGGAGGAGTTTAAGTATCTCGGGGTCTTGTTCACGAGTGATGGGAGAAGGGAACGGGAGATCGACAGGCGGATCGGGGCTGCTTCTGCAGTGATGCGGACGCTGCACCGGTCCGTTGTGGTGAAGAGGGAGCTTAGCGTAAAAGCGAGGCTCTCGATTTACCGGTCGATCTACGTTCCTACCCTCACCTATGGTCACGAGCTTTGGGTAGTGACCGAAAGAATAAGATCGCGAATACAAGCGGCAGAAATGAGTTTCCTTCGAAGGGTGGCTGGCCTCTCCCTTAGAGATAAGGTGAGGAGTGCGGCCATCCGGGAGGGGCTCAGAGTAGAGCCGCTGCTCCTCCACATCGAAAGGAGCCAGTTGAGGTGGCTCGGGCATCTGATTAGGATGCCTCCTGGCCGCCTCCTGGGTGAGGTGTTCCGGGCATGTCCCACCGGGAGGAGGCCCCGTGGTAGACCCAGGACACGCTGGAGAGATTGTGTATCTCGGCTGGCCTGGGAACGCCTTGGGGTCCCTCCGGATGAGCTGGAGGAGGTGGCTGGGGAGAGGGAAGCTTGGGCTTCTCTGCTTAGGCTTCTGCCCCCGCGACCCGGCCCCGGATAAGCGGAAGAAAATGGATGGATGGATGGTTTCACGGAGTACCTAAAACCATGCTTTCCTGCTGCCACAAGGTGGCGCTGTGCACCAAAAGATATGTGATCTGAGCCCATAAGAAAGAAATATACACTCACTAGACACTCTTATTAGGTACACCTGAACTGGGATGGATCCTTTTTTGTCCTCAGAACTGCTTTAATTCTTCATTGCAATGATTCAGCAAGGTGCTGGACACATTCCTCAGAGATTGTGGTTCATCCTGATGTGACAGCATCACACAGTTGATGCAGATTTCTCGGCCGCACATCCATGATGACAATCTTCTGTTCAAACACAAACCAAATGTGCTCTACTGGATTGAGATCTGGTGATTGTGGAGGCCACTTGAGCATAGTGAATTCATTGTCATGTGCAAGAAACCAGTTTGAGATTATCTGAGCTTTGTGACATTGTGTGTTATCCTGCTGGAAGCAGCAGATAGGTACACTGTGGTCATAAAGAGATGGACATACTCAGGAAGGCTATGGTGTTTAAAAGATGCTTATTTAGTACTGAGGGGCCGAAAATTATGCAAGAAAATATTCCCCACACCATTACACCACAAGCACCAGCCTGAACTGTTGATGCAAGGCAGGAGGATGCTTTCATGCTTTCATGTTGTTTACGCCAGCTTCACACCCTGAATGTCACAATAAAACTGAGACTCATCAGACCAGGCAATGTGAACTGTAGCCTTAGTTTCCTGTTCTCAGTTGACAGGAGTGGTTTTCTGCTGCTATAGCCCTTCTGCTTCAAGGTTCAAAGTGTTGTACATTCAGCGATGCTCTTTAGTGTACCTTGGCTGTAATGAGCAGTTATTTGAGTTAATATTGCCTTCTTATCGGCTTGAAGCAGTCTGATCTCTGACATCAACAGGGCTTTTTCACCCAGAGAACTGGATATTTTCTCTGTAAACCCTAACGATGGTTGTTTGGGGAAATCCCAGTAGATCAGCAGTTTCACCAATACCAACAACCATGCCATTAAATCATCATTTTCCCCATTCTGAAGCTCAGTTTGAACTTTGGCAGGCTGTGTCAACTATGTCCGTGTTCCTAAATGCACTGATTTGCTGCCATGTGATTGGCTGATTAGATATTTGTGCTAATGAGCAACTGAACAGGTATACCCAAGAAAGTGGCCAGTAAGTTATACTGGCCACTTTATATATATATATTTTCATCCTGTGAGTGCCAAAAGTATGCCCACTGATAAGTCACTGATGTGTTTAATGTAATTCAGATGTAAACTGATGCAGTCAGTTTCTACCCCACAGCAGTAACTAAACTAAATGCAATGTTAAACAAACCACAAAATCGACATGTAGGATGTGTGTGAGAATGTTATTTGTTATTTATTTGTTATTTTATGTGTAAATACTTAGCATTATTATGGTTCTTATTTTTATTTATTTATTTATTTTTAGGCACCGACTGATGGCACTTTTAATTTCGTTGTTCTTGTAACAATGACAGTAAAGAGATCTATCTATCTATCTAGTCAGAGGAGTTAGAGAGTTCTCAGAGCCTAACATGGCAGCATGTTGACAGTGAATCAGAAACAGAACATTACAGGTCATTGTGGCAGTGACTGGAAACTTGAAACAAAGAGGCTACAGAGTCCTGTGACTGCTGTATGTTCATCATTAGGACTGACTGCTTTCAAATTATCTTTGATACATTTTTACTGCTAAATGCAGGTTATGGATGTAACACTTTGCAGAAATGGAAAACATCTCTCTGTTTTTACCAAAAATAGAAAAAAAGATTTAAATTAAATCAAAGTGCTTTCCAGCTTGTGGTGACTCTACAGATTTTGTTCTTGGGGATGGAAATATTTTGTTCTGGGGTTGTTTTGCAGCCATTAAAAATGAAAACTGAGAAAACGCTGACTTTAATAACCAAACACCAAACTTCACTGTGAACGGCGCAAAAACTACAAACTAGTCAAAAAACATGCTGGACTGAAAATCTGTGGGAGGATACTGTGCTTTCTTTAACTCTTGAGACTGTGTAATCAATGCATGCCTGTAATTAAACAGCAGTATCACAGCCATTAATTACCTTCAAAAATAAAAACAACAAATATGAGTTTGGGAGACATTTCCCTTATAAACAACATACTATGCTCTCCATATGAAACTTTTATTGCTTTCATAGTTAATCCACATAATCTCGAGACATGTTTCACATCAGCGGGTTTCAGTCTTCTGATTTCGCCATTGTCTAATTAAGACTTGTTACTCTTGCTGGGGTTTCCCCCTCACAGCACCTCAGGCCTCGCTGCCTTTAGTTATTTTTCCATGTTTGCTGGCACAGGTGTGGGATCTCTTCTCTTGGCTCATGTTGGACCAGGCTGTGTCAGACTGCACCATCTCCCTCACCCTCCCTTCACTCTGCTGTCTGCAGATTTACATTTTCTTCCTTTTCCCCCTTTTTCAACTGCCCTTTCAGTTTTCCTGGGATGATCACAATTCAGTTCGTTTGGATCTCACCTGTTGTCCCGGGCAGGTTTAGAGAAGTTTGGGGAATGAGCAGTAAACAACTGCAGAGCAGGGAATGCCCCGAAGATTTTATTGACTTAATTTACTTTCAGTTTCTCTCCACATGAGAAGTCATATGACTACAAATTAGCAGCCAAGATTATTTTATACACTTTTACTTTATATAACCAATGTTCTCTGCTGTTGAGAGTCCAGGTTTATTGCTTTCTATAATGATTTATGGGTTTTATCACACTACATTTGGAACCTTGCACCATGTTGTCAAAGTTGAGCAAAGCACGTGATCTACTGACTCTAGGTTGCTGACATTATGACCTGGATTTATACCAAGCGCTGATGTGTGTGTGTTTGGTACTTTCCAGTTTTGACAGCAATGATGGCACTTGATTTAACAAAGAGATTAAATTCTACACTGGAGTACCAGGCATTATGGTGAGCATGTTGTTTATATGTTCAGACTTTGAGTTTCTTGTTTACAAATCATCTTGGGTGCCATGTTAATATCTTACGGTGTATTTTCTGCAGTGGCTTTTGTTCTGCAACCACAGCAACACAGGGCATGTTCTTAAAAGTTCACCTGCATTTAGGGGAAAAGGAGGAGCTCTGGGGAAGTTCAGCCATAACACATTTGTGCTGGGAACACAAGTTAACAATAATTTTAAATATCTGAAACACAGTAAAATGTGCTATCCAGTGGAATCAAACTGAAACAATCATTTTAAGCTAAACTTCAAACAGACAAACTTTATACCAATCACATTAAGAGTTAAACAGTCTTTAAATAACCTTTTTATCATACAAAGGGCAAACACAGAATGAAAACTGCGTTTTTCCTACGTCCCCAACTTAAGAACACAAACTTGACAAACTCTTGTCTGGGGGCCACACCACTGGGGCATGGTGCATATAAGCAATGAAGAGGTTTATGATTCATTTTTGCTGTGCTGCAACAGTCAGTAAGCCACAGGTGAGACAGGCATAGCTAGAGGGACACCCATGGACTCCCTCGAAAGACTAAAAGGTGATCTCTGGGCAGGTTTTTAGTGTGCTGTGCACACTTTGCAGAGGACATTCAATCACCCTGCGACTGACTGGCAACCTCAATAGAAACTCCTCTATATAGTGAATTCAACCCTTGGTGCTGGTTCCAACCTGAGACACCACTTGATAAGAGACATCGGGCTCACAGCATGACCACAAGGCAAATGCCACTCAGGAAAACAGCATGACCACCTGCCTAATATTGTGTTGGTCACGCTTTTGCTATCAAAACAGCAAACAACCACGATACTGTGTATATTCTGACACCTTTCTGTCAGAGCTAACATCAACTTTTTCAGCAATTTGAGCTACAGTAGTTTGCCTGGTGGATCAGACTACATTGGCCAGCCTTCACTCCACACATACATCAGTGAGCCTTGGCCACTCATGACCACAACACTGATTCACCGCTGTTCCTTCCTTGGATCACTGCAGATGGGGAACCCCCCACAAGAGCTGCGAGACTAACAGGTGGCATGAGGAGGAGAAATCAGTTAGTGGTCATAATGTTTTACTTGATCGTGTATGAGCTCTTGGAGATCTGAAGAAACCTGAGAAAGAAGAGGGGAAATCATCGTGGAAGGACAGGCCTCTTCAAAGCATGTACCACAGGCAGATCAAAAAAAGCGGCTGATATAGAAAACTCCTGCTAATGGCTGGACAAAGCTGGACTGACAGACAGCACAGAGGCACTAATCATGACAGCACAAGAACAAGCGCTGAGCACAAGATCGACAGAGGCTGGGGTCTACCTCTGCTGTGCAGAGATGCCCCTGAGACAATCCAGCACTTAACAGCAGGGTGCAAGATGCTAGCAGGCAGGGCATACATGGAACGCCAGGGGCGCAGCTATAGACTTTCTGAGGTGTATGGGACTAATTTTTAGGCTGGGGCGCCTTTTGTGTTTGTGTGTCTGTGTGTGTGTGTGTGTGTGAGAAGGGTGATGGAGCACAGGGGCACCTAATCAGCAACGTGTCTCTGTTATTGATCATATCATATGCACAGCTGTTAAGCACAGAAATTGCAGACTAGAGAAATAATTTCCCCGCATCACTATGCCCCCCTGTGCGGCGCCCCTACACATTGCGTATAGTGCATATCCCCTTTTTTTGAGCCACTGATACCATGGTCCTTAAAACAGGTACTGGTAGCTTTGGCACTGTGTGCAGGTGCCAAGTCCTGTTGGAAAATGAAATCTGCATCTCCATAAAGTTGGTCAGCAGCAGGAAGCATGAAGTGCTCTAAAACTTCCTGGTAGATGGCTGTGTTGACCTTGGACCTCAGAAAACACAGTGGACCAACACCAGCAGATGACATGGCACCCCAAACCATCACTGACTGTAGAAACTTTACACTGGAACTCAAGCAGCGTGGACTCTGTGCCTCTCCTCTCTTCCTCCAGACTCTGGGACCTTGATTTCCAAAGGAAATGCAAAATTGACTTTGATCAGAGAAAATAACTTTGGAGCACTCAGCAGCAGTCCAGTCCTTTTTGTCTTTAGCCCAGGCGAGACACTTCTGACGCTGTCTTTTGTTCAAGAGTGGCTTGACACAAGGACTGCGACAGCTGAAACCCATGTCTGCATACGTCTGTGCGTGGTGGTTCTTGAAGCACTAACTCCAGCTGCAGTCCACTCTTTGTGAATCTCGCCCACATTTTTGAATGGGTTTTGTTCCACAATCCTCTCCAGGGTGCAGTTATCCCTATTGCTTGGACACTTTTGTCTACCACATCTTTTCTATTAATGTGCTTGGACACAGAGCTCTATGAACAGCCAGCATCTTTAGCAATGACCTTTTGTGTCTTGCCCTCCTTGTGCAACTTGTCAAAGGTCGTCTTTTGGACAACTGTCAAGCCAGCAGTCTTCCCCATGATTGTGTAGCCTACAGAACTAGACTGAGAAACCATTTAAAGGCCTTTGCAGGTGTTTGGAGTTAATTAGCTGATATTGAACCTTTTCACAATATTCTAATTTTCTGAGATACTGAATTTGGAGTTTTCATTAGATGTCAGTTATGATAATCAAAATGAAAAGAAATATATCTGTATGTAATGAATGGATATACAAGTTTCACTTTTTGAATGAAATCACTGAAATAAATAAATTTTTTCATGACATTCTAATTTTATGACCAGCACCTGTATACCAGGTGGTCTGGCTCTCCCCAATATCCGGCACCATTAATGGGCATGTAATCTGCATTGTCTGTCCTTTTGGGTGCACTACAGCTCCAGTGATGGTGGTCTTATTTGGGTGGAGATAGAAAAGCTCCTCTGCACCCCTTTGTCGTTTTAATTGGTACATCCTTACATCCACCTCTTAATCGTACCTCTTCTAACCCCACAGTCTATAACTCTCTCACAATCCACTCACAATTTAGCAAACAATTTGACCTCCATTAAGCAAGTCTCTCCATTTCAATTTCATTTAATAACCTTTTTCCCCCTTCGTTGTATGAGATTACATTCAGTGTGTGGTCCTTTGAAACATCAAGCTCATGTAGTCTATAACTTTAAGAACATATCAAAAACATTGCCTTATAAGACTCAAATACAGAGCTGCACAACTGGAAAGTGGGGAAGCCACAAGAGAGAAATATGCATTCAATTCAATTCAATTTTATTTATATAGCGCCAAATCACAACAAACTGTCGCCTCAAGGCGCTTTGTATTGTGGGTAAAGACCCTACAATAATACAGAGAAAACCCAACAGTCAAAACGACCCCCTATGAGCAAGCACTTGGTGACAGTGGGAAGGAAAAACTCCCTTTTAACAGGAAGAAACCTCCAGCAGAACCAGGCTCAGGGAGGGGCAGTCATCTGCCGCGACCGGTTGGGCTGAGGGGAGAGAAAGACATGCTGTGGAAGAGAGCCAGAGATTAATATCAATTAATGATTAAATGCAGAGTGGAGTATAAACAAAGTAAATAAGGTGAATGAGAAACAGTGCATTATGTGAACCCCCCCAGCAGACTAGGCCTATAGCAGCATAACTAAGGGAGGGTTCAGGGTCACCTGATCCAGCCCTAACTATAAGCTTTATCATAAAGGAAAGTTTTAAGCCTAATCTTAAAAATAGAGAGGGTGTCTGTCTCCCGAATCCAAGCTGGAAGCTGGTTCCACAGAAGAGGAGCCTGAAAGCTGAAGGCTCTGCCTCCCATTCTACTCTTAAGTATCCTAGGAACCACAAGTAAGCCAGCAGTCTGAGAGCGAAGTGCTCTGTTGGGGTGATATGGTACTATGAGGTCTTTGAGATAAGATGGTGCCTGATTATTCAAGACCTTGTATGTGAGGAGAAGAATTTTAAATTCTATTCTAGATTTAACAGGGAGCCAATGAAGAGAAGCCAATATGGGAGAAATCTGCTCTCTCTTTCTAGTCCCTGTCAGTACTCTAGCTGCAGCATTTTGGATCAGCTGAAGGCTTTTCAGGAAGCTTTTAGGACAGCCTGATAATAATGAATTACAATAATCCAGCCTAGAAGTAATAAATGCATGAATGAGCTTTTCAGCATCACTCTGAGAAAGGATGTTTCTAATTTTAGAAATATTGCGCAAATGCAAAAAAGCGGTCCTACATATTTGTTTAAAATGTGCATTGAAGGACATATCCTGGTCAAAAATGACTCCAAGATTTCTCACAGTGTTACTGGAGGCCAAAGTAATGCCATCCAGAGTAAGTATCTGGTTAGACACCATGTTTCTAAGATTTGTGGGGCCGAGAACAAGAATTTCAGTTTTATCTGAATTTAGAAGCAGGAAATTAGAGGTCATCCAGGCCTTAATGTCTTTAAGACATTCCTGCAGTTTAACTAATTGATGTGTGTCATCTGGCTTCATTGATAGGTAAAGCTGAGTATCATCTGCATAACAATGAAAATTGATGCAGTGCTTTCTAATAATACTGCCTAAGGGAAGCATGTATAATGTAAATAAAATTGGTCCTAGCACAGAACCCTGTGGAACTCCATAATTAACCTTAGTGTGTGAAGAAGACTCCCCATTTACATGAACAAATTGGAGTCTATGAGATAAATATGATTCAACCCACTGCAGTGCAGTACCTTTAATACCTATAGCAAGCTCTAATCTCTGTAATAAAATGTTATGGTCAACAGTATCAAAAGCTGCACTGAGGTCCAACAGGACAAGAACAGAGATGAGTCCACTGTCAGAGGCTCTAAGAAGATCATTTGTAACCTTCACTAATGCTGTTTCTGTACTGTGATGAATTCTGAAACCTGACTGAAACTCTTCAAATAAACCGTTCCTCTGCAGATGATCAGTTAGCTGTTTTACAACTACTCTTTCAAGAATCTTTGAGAGAAAAGGAAGGTTGGAGATTGGCCTATAATTAGCTAAGACAGCTGGGTCAAGTGATGGCTTTTTAAGCAGAGGTTTAATTACAGCCACCTTGAAGGTCTGTGGTACATAGCCAACTAATAAAGACTGATTGATCATTTTTAAGATTGAAGCATCAATAATTGGAAAGACTTCTTTGAACAGTCTAGTAGGAATGGGATCTAACAAACATGTTGCTGGTTTGGAGGAAGTAACTATTGAAGTTAACTCTGAAAGATCAACTGGAGCCAAAGAGTCTAAACAAATACCAGCAGTGCTGAAAGCAGCCGAACATGAAGAATAATCTTTGAGATGGTTATGAATAATTTTTTCTCGAATGTCTAAAATTTTATTTGTAAAGAAATTCCAAATGCTTCTCCTGTCATTGTAGGATCATTGGAACACAGTGAGCGGCTTCTTGAAAAGCTGCATGTAAAGAATGCTGATCTTGACACTAAGCACAATCCATGCCAAAAACTAGAAAATAACAGAAGCTTGGGCTCTGGGGTGAGCCAAGGCCAAACAAAATAACAATCAAAACATCTTGTTCCCCAAGTAAGTGCTACCTAAACCCTACAAAAACAAAAACAAACAAAAACAATGACTAACCCTAACTCTCTAGCACCAAAACAGGAGAAATCAGTGCAAAGAAAATGGCAGCTCACCCCTTCTGCTTCACAAATCAAAAGAAAGTATTTACGGGGGGGTTGAAGACTGAGGCCGTACTGTCATGCACTCTGCTGCTGCTCAGCTGCTGCCCCTGTGTAGCTTTCATGGACTGCCTTTTAAGCCATCAGCTGATGTTAGGGTCCAACCTGCAGTTGCCATGTTGTAAGCCAAGCCTCCGGTGTCAGCCAATCACGAGAGGGGATTCTGCCAGAACTCCCAGCCCCTTAAACAAACAAAACAACAGACACAGAAACAACAGACATACGGCCAGGGCCGTAACACAATAAAATAACAAGCACGTGCAATGAGTACTCGCAACCTCTTGAGCAGTCAGTCAGCAAAGCTGGATAGTATTAATTGTTGGTAACCTTGAGGGAATCATTTGTGAGAACGACGAGGGCATCCTGCAACGATTTCAGCCTCCGACATCAAATCCACGATTTGATGGCGACTTCTGGATGCTTCTTTACTTAGCCACGTAACAAGGGGGAAAAAGTCCAAGGATAGCCTCCTGGTCCTATCCACGGGTTTCTGGAAGAGCATACATAAACTGCCATGGCAGACTGCTACTTCCGCTGTACGATTTTATACTTCCAGTTAGCCAAAGTCAGAGCCAGAGTTAATGACAAAATTGTGTTACTTTGTGCTGTAACGGGCAGCTTTATTAGTTGGAACATGAGCTCGGGTTCAATTTGTGCTGCTGTCGGTTGTCACTACATCAGTCTGTACATTTTTTCAAATTATTTTATTCTGTAAATTTGTTCTTTTTCCCCAAAATTATACTACCCAGTTGCGCATCCTATTACTGTATTTTTTCCTTATGTTTTAAGTTTTCCTTTAATGTACCGCCTCGCATTATTTTTACATTTTACTTACAGTGTGACACTACAGCATACAGCCTACACAAAGCTTTAACACTGCGTGCCTTCATGTAAACACGTAGCAGTTAGCAAGATGACAGCTGCGTGTCTCCCCAATCACAGCCTTCAGCCAGTCCAGTGTTTCTGTTTCAGTGATCTGAACATTCTGATATCCAGATAAGTGATATACCTTCCACAGAATAGCTGCCGCATACAGGCGATACAGGAACAGCTGACTGTCTCCACCACTCCACTTTCCCTTAGCATGACCCATACTAAGCGCTTACTTTGGCCAATGCTCTGGCTCGGCTCTACAGCTGCTTTAAGGAAAATAACGTTGCCCTGTTTGTTCAGCATTACTTTATTGATTTTATTGCTTTGAAGGTAATCTGGTGTTCTTATAATTATGTGATTCCTCGCCATCAACACCTTCGGAAAAAACAAGGTAACTGATAATGTAGATGTAGAGGACTGCGGGCCATAATTTCATGTCATTTACCCAGTCAGTGTAAAGTGACAGGTGAGGAACTGATACTGTATTGTCCTCGCTGCTTTTTAAAACATCCTTACAATGTATCCACCTCCGATGTGGTACCATTTACGCCAGGTAAAAGAAACTGCAGTGTCAAAATGAATGACAAGTGTGTAAGCCCGTTACCATAAACAACTGCGTAAACGGAAACAAAATACCGCTTCCGCTATGAATTAGAGGTAACGGTGTGAAGTCGGGAATACTGCCGATACATTAACGAGCATATAAAATATCTCAGTCTTGATTTATGAGCGTTCTCATTTAAACGGCTAACAGCATCGGCATACATTAACAAACTTAGCAACTTACACAGCTACTATATTGTACATGTGCAACAAGGCTAGCAAGCTAATACGCTATTCGCGATTAGCATCTGCATTTTAACATACCGAATCTGACAGAAACAGTTCAACACAACTTTCAAAAAAGTATTTACCTTCTGATGTTTCAAAGTCCTTCACCTAGAATGGCAAACTCTGCATTCACCACGGTGAAATGCACTTATACTCCGATACTAACTGCGATCAACATACACGTTTGATGTACATCTGCGGCATCTCTGTACATCTCGGGCGTCTGCCCTCTGCTAGTTCAACTTCACATACATAACTCACTTATGAACTTTATAAAAACTGTACATGAACTATTAGTTATTTAAACATTGTAAAGCTATTTACTCGTGCCCATAATTTATGGACTGGGCTACAGTAAATGCCTTTTTACTGTTACCTCGACCAGATCCCAGCTCCTAACCGTAGTAGGGAGACCTCTGGTTTATACTTCGCTTGGCTCGTGGCTGGTAACTAGCTTGCTCCTCCTCTGTGGGTCGGCTTCAGCAAAGCGGAGAAATGCAGCGAGTCGGAAGATTTTAGCAACAAAACTTTTATTCCGTTCCATCGCCACCGAACACACTTTTTCCCGCTAGCCCGCTAACGCGCACACACACAGGGGGGAGATAAAGTGGGTGGTCTCTCTTAGCCTACAACACACAACCTGTGGCTTGAAATACATTTCCCATAAGGCTACACGCTTAAAGAGGAAGACTCTGCCTGTAACAAGAGAAAACAATTCCATACACATGTTGTTGTTGTTGCCATGGAGCTAAAATGAACATTCTAGAATGCTGCCTTTGATCTTAGAAATCACTTCTCCGCAAGTGCTGACCAGAGTCGCTCTGAAGTGGAATGACGTCATAACCAATCAAAACGCTGGCCAGTGACGATGCATCAGAGGCTTTACATGGGCCAAATTCAAGGCGTTCTATATCCTGCTTTTGACAATCAAGAGATTTAAGGAAAGCAATATCAACCTTCAGTACTGAAGTCACTCATCTGACATTTTCAATAAGATTTCAAAAAATAAACAATGTCGCAGGAGAAATTCAGAGGTTTTAAGATCGACAGTCTAAAAGAAGCACTGGAACTGAGTGGTGCCAGGAATACGTTTCTGCTTGAATCTCAGTTAAAGAAAACCAAAGCTGAGAATGAAAATTTGTTGACAGAGGTTCACACCCTCCAGGAAAATGAGAAAATCTTATTTCAAAATAACAAGAGTCTCTGTGATGAACTAGCCCATCTCCAAAGGGTGACTGAGGTAAAACATGAGGAGATTGGAAATCTGACGAGAAAAATATTCAAGCTTGAGGATCAGGTGAAGGAGGCTGAAGATCAACGGGCCCAAGTGGAGTCTGTGGAGGCAAAAATGCAGGCAGAGATTGAGAGAATGAATTCTGCACTGCATTATCTTCAGGAAAAGCGCGATTCTCTCCTGGATGACAACAACCGCATTGCTGCTGAGCTGTTCCACGCTGAAATCCAGAGAGACGAACAAAAGGAAGAGATTTTAAAGCTCATGAAAGCTGTCAGAGACCTTGAAGATCAACAGGCAAAGGCTGAAAAAGATAAACGGGCCCAAGTGTTGTCTGTGGAGGCAAAAATGCAGGCAGAGATTGAAAGAATGAATTCTGCACTGCATGATCTTCAAGAAAAGCGCGATTCTCTTCTGGATGACAACCAGAGCATTGTTGCTGAGCTGGTCCAGGTCAAAAGCCAGAGAGGTGAACAACAGAAGGAGATTTTACAGCTTCTGTATGCTGTCCAAGATCTTGAAGACCAACGGGCAAAGGCTGAAGATGATAAACGGGCCCAAGTGGAGTCTCTGGAGGCAAAAATGCAGGCAGAGATTGAAAGACTGAATTCTGCACTCCATGATCTTCAAGAAAAGCGCAATTCTCTCCTGGATCAGAACAAGCGTGTTGCTGCTGAGCTGGTCCAGGTTGAAAGCCAGAGAGACGAACAAAAGGAGGAGATTTTAAAGCTTCTGAAAGCTGTCCGAGAACTTTTAGACCAACGGGCAAAGGCTGAAGATGATAAACGGGCCCAAGTGGAGTCTCTGGAGGCAAAAATGCAGGCAGAGATTGAAAGACTGAACTCTGCACTCCATGATCTTCAAGAAAAGCGCAATTCTCTCCTGGATCAGAACAAGCGTGTTGCTGCTGAGCTGGTCCAGGTTGAAAGCCAGAGAGATGAACAAAAGGAGGAGAATTTAAAGCTTCTGAATACTGTCCGAGATCTTGAAGGCCAACGGGCAAAGGCTGAAGATGATAAACGGGCCCAAGTGGAGTCTCTGGAGGCAAAAATGCAGGCAGAGATTGAAAGACTGAACTCTGCACTCCGTGATCTTCAAGAAAAGCACGATTCTCTCCTGGATCAGAACAAGCGTGTTATTGCTGAGCTGGTCCAGGTTGAAAGCCAGAAAGGTGAACAAAAGGAGGAGATTTTAAGGCTTATGAAAGCTAACAGAAACCTTGAAGACCAATGGGCAAAGGCTGAAAAAGATAAGCAGGCCCAAGTGGAGTCTGTGGAGGCAAAAATGCAGGCAGAGACTGAAAGACTGAATTCTGTACTGCATGATCTTCAAGAAAAGCACGATTCTCTCCTGGATCAGGACAAGAGCATTGTTGCTCATCTGGTCCAGGTCGAAAGAAAGAGAGATGAACAACAGAAGGAGATTTTACAGCTTCTGAATTCTATCACAGATCTTGAAGGCCAACTGAAAAAGGCTGAAAACGATAAATGGGCCCAAGTGCAGTCTGTGGAGGCAAAGATGGAGGCAGAGACTGAAAGACTGAATTCTGTACTGCATGATCTTCAGGAAAAGCACGATTCTCTCCTGGATGACAACAAGAGCATTGCTGCTGAGCTGGTCCTGGTTGAAAGCCAGAGAGATGAACAAAAGAAGGAGATTTTAAAACATGTAAAAGCTATCACAGATCTTGAAGACCACGGGCAAAGGCTGAAGATGATAAATGGGCCCAAGTGGAGTCTGTGGAGGCAAAAATGCAGGCAGAGATTGAAAGACTGAATTCTGCACTGCGTGCTCTTCAAGAAAAGCGCGATTCTCTCCTGGATCAGAACAAGCGTGTTATTGATGAGCTGGTCCGGGTTAAAAGCCAGAAAGGTGAACAAAAGGAGGAGATTTTGAGGCTTATGAAAGCTAACAGAAACCTTGAAGACCAATGGGCAAAGGCTGAAAACGATAAGCAGGCCCTAGTGGAGTCTGTGGAGGCAAAAATGCAGGCAGAGACTGAAAGATTGAATTCTGTACTGCATGATCTTCAAGAAAAGCACGATTCTCTCCTGGATGACAACAAGAGCGTTGCTGCTGAGCTGGTCCAGGTCGAAAGCCAGAGAGATGAACAAAAGGAGGAGATTTTACATCTTCTGAATGCTATCACAGATCTTGAAGGCCAATGGGCAAAGGCTGAAGATGACAAACGGGCGCAAGTGGAGTCTCTGGAGGCAAAAATGCAGGCAGAGATTGAAAGACTGAACTCTGCACTCCGTGATCTTCAAGAAAAGCATGATTCTCTCCTGGATCAGAACAAGCGTGTTGCTGCTGAGCTGGTCCAGGTTGAAAGCCAGAGACATGAACAAAAGGAGGAGATTTTAAGGCTTATGAAAGCTAACAGAAACCTTGAAGTCCAATGGGCAAAGGCTGAAGATGATAAGCAGGCCTTAGTGGAGTCTGTGGAGGCAAAAATGCAGGCAGAGACTGAAAGACTGAATTCTGTACTGCATGATCTTCAGGAAAAGCACGATTCTCTCCTGGATGACAACAAGAGCATTGCTGCTGAGCTGGTCCAGGTTCAAAGCCAGAGAGATGAACAAAAGAAGGAGATTTTAAAACATGTAAAAGCTATCACAGATCTTGAGACCAACGGGCAAAGGCTGAAGATGATAAATGGGCCCAAGTGGAGTCTGTGGAGGCAAAAATGCAGGCAGAGATTGAAAGACTGAATTCTGCACTGCGTGATCTTCAAGAAAAGCGCGATTCTCTCCTGGATCAGAACAAGTGTGTTATTGATGAGCTGGTCCGGGTTAAAAGCCAGAAGGGTGAACAAAAGGAGGAGATTTTGAGGCTTATGAAAGCTAACAGAAACCTTGAAGACCAATGGACAAAGGCTGAAAATGATAAGCGGGCCCAAGTGGAGTCTGTGGAGGCAAAAATGCAGGCAGAGACTGAAAGACTGAATTCTGTACTGCATGATCTTCAAGAAAAGCATGATTCTCTCCTGGATGACAACAAGAGCATTGCTGCTGAGCTGGTCCAGGTTGAAAGCCAGAGAGATGAACAAAAGAAGGAGATTTTAAACATGTAAAAGCTCTCACAGATCTTGAAGACCAACGGGCAAAGGCTGAAGATGATAAACGGGCCCAAGTGGAGTCTGTGGAGGCAAAAATGCAGGCAGAGATTGAAAGACTGAACTCTGCACTGCGTGACCTTCAAGAAAAGCATGATTCTCTCCTGGATCAGAACAAGCGTGTTTATGATGAGCTGTTCCGGGTTAAAAGCCAGAAAGGTGAACAAAAGGAGGAGATTTTAAGGCTTATGAAAGCTAACAGAAACCTTGAAGACCAATGGGTAAAGGCTGAAAAAGATAAGCAGGCCCTAGTGAGTCTGTGGAGGCAAAAATGCAGGCAGAGACTGAAAGACTGAACTCTGTACTGCATGATCTTCAAGAAAAGCAACGATTCTCTCCTGGATCAGGACAAGAGCATTGTTGCTCATCTGGTCCAGGTCGAAAGAAAGAAAGATGAACAACAGAAGGAGATTTTACAGCTTGTGAATTCTATCACAGATCTTGAAGG